>NW_020527615.1:0-104058 GCF_003368295.1 Carassius auratus | reverse complement strand
CATTTTGATGATAAGAAGAAGAATCAGTGCAGTGTGCCAATCATGGTCACACACAGCATGTGGCTTTAAAAAGAACATATGCCTTTCCTGCCAGTATCAAGACACCATGCAAACACCCTGAATATGTATCTTGTTACTTGTTTGGGTTGTTTTTACTGTGTTGACGACCCACAACCCATCCATACAAACACACACACACACACACAATACATACATATGCTGCAAATTTATTGTAATGACTACACTTCACACGTAAAGAAAAATTGTGATCTTTTTGTTATTTTCATTCACCCCAATTTTTTTTTATTATTGTTGTTTGTTGGCACCATCAATGTGGTCTTTATACAGGACTTATGTGGGAACCAATAAAGTTATATTGTACTGAATTGAGTCTACATGTTTATATATATATATATATATATATATATATATATATATATATATATATACACACACACACACACACACACACAAACCACACACACACACACCTGTTTCATCATTGGGTTTAGTAGGACTGGGTTTTAGCAAGGACCTCACCATAATATTCATAACAGTGGGTCAGAGTATGATTTCATGTTATGATTAGATGCTTCACATAAATTTACATTTTTCACAGTTTTGCTGTCACTAGGAGATTGCCTTGGCAAAAAATTATATGAAAAGATGGTTAGTTGGTACTTGTAGAAACTTTGGTATACAGCTGAACACAACAATTTATTTATTTTTTCTATGGCATTGCTTACTTCCACTCTGAAGTATTTTCTTCACAATAACTGTTACGCTTTTATTTTAATGATAGACATTTAAGAGAAATGTGAAGGGTATCATTTTATCTGTTTTAAGGATATCAATTGTTTCACCTGTGGATTCAGATAAATAAAGTTTATTGTCAGTTTATGTGAGGGAGGACTGGTGTGTTCCACTTTTTGTTTGCAGTTGTCTGCCGTGGGTAGACTACATTTCAATTCAAAGTGCTGCCGTCACAATTATATTTATTATATATAATTAATTATACATTTAAAATCTGATTAGATAGATGTGTTTACAATACCCCTAAACTCCTCACTGTACTCTGTCAACTCACTATTTACAACCTCCAATTCTAAGAAAAACACTAATGTTAAAAACTACAATTCCCTATAGGTAAGCAATGCAGCTTGATACAAATCAGCACTACAGTTGTATTTTATCTGGTTTGCAAATTAGGGTTGTAAAATTATATATTTACTGAACATATAAAATATCTAGTATAGCCAAACTATTAATTTCATTGCATCTAGATGAATGCAAAGAAATTAATTGACATGCTTTCAAACATGCTTTTTAAATGACACATGAGTTTTGGTAACATGGACTGAGAAAACATTTAACCATCTTCTGCTTAGAAACCTTGTAAAAATCTTTTACCAGCAATCTTCAAATTATCTTATGTTCAACATAAGAAAGCAACTCATACAGGTTTGGAATGACATGAGGGTGAGTAAATGATGACAGAATTTTCATTTTTGGGTGAACCATCCCATAAATAGATATATAATAAGCCTAAATATATAAGCCATGTGTGTACCAAACAGAAATGCAAAATGAGTCTTTGTGTGTGTGTGTGTGTGTGTGTGTGTGCGCGTGTGTGTGCGGACAAGGTATTTGTCATGTGGGTTCATGAATCTGTTTACAAAGTCAGAAACAAACAAACAAGCAAATAGCTTCTTTTTATATAGGCTATGGCTATTTAGCCTTCAAATAGCTCTCTGAAACTACACCCGAGATGGCTTGTGGATGTGAAATGAGAAAATTAAAACTTTGTCGTAGAGCTAAACCACATACATTGTTAGAAAGGTCTTGACCTGGAGAGTAACATATGTAAATATGAAGATTCTACATGGCTCCTGTTTTGAAATACTGACCTTTGAAACATCACCTTGGTGTATATTTGAAGGCTTATAATTAAGCAATAAAAAGGGCTACACACATGGGACCAACTGTTATAGAGAGCTCTTTGTCCTCATTTATGATGTGAATATAGTCAACAGCTTGGGATATTGTCAAATCTGGTTAAAAGTAATTTGAACCCATTTAGACCTTTAAAATCTGATTACCTAGATATGTTTACAATACCCCGCCTAAACTCCACATTTTACTCTCAGCTCACTATTTGCAATATCCAATTCTAAGAAAAACACGAATGTTTTAAAAAAACTACAATTCCCTATAGCTACACAATGCAACTTGATACAAATCAAGCACTGCGGTTGTAGTTTATCTGGTTTGCAAATTAGGGTTGGAAATTAGGGTTGTAAAAAGATATATCTACTGAATATATCAAATATCTACTACAACCAATCTATTAATTACACTGCATCTAAATGATTTACGTTAAGAAAATCTAAATATATTTGTTTAAGATATTTTAGCCGAAATGTAGAACCCGCAAACCCCGCTCAAAATACAATGCACTTCCGTAACCTTCTGCTACCAAAAATGTATTTCTCTGAATCGAAGGAGAAATGTGCAAAAGTTATATTAACATATCGTATTGTTGAGTTATCTGTTTGTTGTTGTTTTTTGTGGACAACTGTTGAATTTATCATTTTAAAAAAAGTGTCTTGTGAATAAAATACTTTCGGGCGGAACTACGTCATGCAAGCTACGTGGTTTCAGTGATAGCAGTAACCACCATGGCAAGGAACAACGAACAAACTAAATGTAATAAACATTCACTGAACGAAGAATGTGAAAATGAAGAGAAAAAATGTGTTCATTTACATAGGCTTGGATCTGGAGAATTTCAAGCCAATAACAGGGAAATCATTCCAATAGGAGACGGGGATGAAGTTATTTCTAGTCCATATACATTCAGAAGCGAGGGAAACACTCAAGTCCAATTATAGCATCATTCATCTCCTTAAGTTAGCTTGACAGTCGGGCAAAAACGCCAAACCAAAAATCCCGTGAGGTAATGGTGACTCTAATAGTTAACCCCTCCCTCCTAACTCAACTCACTCACACACACCGGAGTCTGCTGTCTATCTAACTGTCTATCTTCATCTCCGGAGGACCTATTGTCCCCAAGAGACAGCCAAACATAACCCCACAAGTCACCCACCTCACAGGCTGCTACATCTCATGCATCTCCTTTTAACGAGTCCTTTGATGTGGCAACAGGTGAATACAATCAGAGCAAATCACATAATCACCGTATAACAACATTCTACACATGCAATGTAAATAATAAATAAATAAACGGCCATAACTGAGCTAGGTAATAACTGTCGACATCCGACTCACAACAGGCTATTCAACTTAAAGAAGAAACTATACACATGATTTTAAGGTTTATATGCCACGAGTTTCAAGTCTTGATTTTGTTCCTCTTGGTTTCTCAAAATTATTAGCTTGTATGCTTTTCCCAGGGGAGTCGGATTTATGCAGGGGTGCAACAAACAAAGATTTTCCCTTAAAGGAGTCCTTATGTTATTTTACAAAGTCTTGATATTGTTTTTTCGGGCTGTACTAGAACAGGCTTTGATACTAGGTTGTTGGAAAATTATTTTTTCACATATTTTCTATTATAATAACACCTCTACCCAGTATGGCATGAACTGCTCATATAGTTCCTGTATCAAATGAAGGCCCGCATTCTGAAATGTGTGGATGTGATTGGTAACCTGGGCCAGTGTGTGTTAATATTGCATAAAAATCAAATTAATTTGAGTGCGATTTAAACCCCGGTGATTGTAACCAAGTTCGTCTGCCTTAGGCAAGGCATACACTGTGCGATTTTCATCCGATTTTGAGCCGAATTCTGACTGGTGCCACTTTTTTTCCGGGTCGGGCCGAATTTCAGCATTTTCGTGCGCCGTTTGTTGTGCAGTGTTCGTGCAGTGTACAAGGGGAAACGAGAGGCGATAAGCCTCTCCCGACCGGTAATCGGTTGGTCAGATGGATTTCTGACATGTCAGAAATTTTGGTCGCCTCTCGTGAGGTATCGCACTATTGAAGCAGGGCTACGAACCGATTTTCCGCGTTTCCCTTACTGCGCATGCGTTAAACCATAAATGAAACCATGGTGACACCTGACACGGCGTGTAGTGTGGACTGAAGTGATGGAGGGATAACTTGTGGAATTATGGCAAAGAAAGATAAAAATAAAAGAGGGGAAAAAACGCCTGCTTACCTCCAGTTCCCGCTTCCCGCTTCCAGCCGCTTCTCAGCGATCTCCTGCCGCCATCCGGGGATCACAAAAGAGCTTTTTCCAGTGGTTTTCACCGCTCTAAAAGAGCGTTTCTAACGCTGTTTTAACGGCGGCGGCCATGCCGCGCCACAGCTGTGGCACATGCAGAGCCTCTCTGCATGATGACGTCGGCCATGGTGAGTGTGTTTTCTGCTTGGGGAAAACCCCACGCTGAGGCTGCACACACTTTAATGACTTTCTTTAATGAAAGCAATCCCACCCCTCGTGCCCCCCCCCCCGTCTTTTTCCTCCCGCGAGCCGGCCAGGAAAAGACGGCGGGGAAGAGGGGCTCAGCGCCCGGATTTGGGTGAGCTCACGCCGGCTCAGTGCCCGCGTGCCTCACCCTCTCCAATGAGAGAGCCATCCCCTGTCCTCTTCTCACGCCCAGAGCACGCCCAGAGCAGCGTTCTGAAATGGAGGACTGGGCCGGTGATTCTGACCCCGCCCACTTTCCGTCACTGGAGCCCATCGACGCCAGAGCTGGGATGGATGCCGAGTTTCTCTGCATCCTCTCCAAGGCCGTTGAGGAACTCCATCTGGAGTGGGCCCCCCCTGAAGAGCTGACACGCAGCAGGCTGGACGAGTGGTACCTGCCAGGACACCGCCAGGCCCCCCGCCAGTGCTCTGCCCCGTTCTTCCCTGAGGTTCATGATGAGCTGACAAAGTCGTGGCGCGCCCCTACTCGGCCCGCCTACGCACTTCCTCTGCAGCTCTCAGCTCAGTAGATGGCTCTCAGGAGAAGGGCTATGAGCAATTGCCGCCCCTGGACAAGGCCGTGGCTGCTCACCTCTGTCCCCCCGTGGCTGTGGGGTGGAAAAACAAGAGAGCCCTTCCTTCCAAGCCCTGCAGGACGACCTCTGCCATGGCTGGCAGAGCCTACACTTCTGCGGGCAAGCCGCTTCAGCACTACAAACCATGGCCATATTGCAAGTATTCCAGGCAAAGCTTCTAAAGAGTCTAGCACTAGTGAACCTGCTTTTCGCGGGGTGATTCCCACCTTGGTAAAGCCGGACGAGGCTCAGGTCCTCCGCACCGAAGTGATGACGCTGTTAAGGAAGGGAGCCATAGAGGTAGTTCCTCCCTCAGGAAGCGGATCGGGGTTCTACAGCCATTATTTCCTTGTCCCCAAGAAAGATGGCGGTCTCAGACCCATCTTAGACCTCAGGCACCTGAACCTCTCCCTCATGAAAAGGAAGTTCAGGATGTTGACATTGATGCAGATCCTCACGCAGATTTGCCCCGAGGACTGGTTCTTCTCGCTGGACCTGAAAGATGCTTACTTTCACATCCAGATAGCCCCCCATCACAGACGATTCTTGAGATTCGCGTTCGAGGGTGTGGCTTACCAATATACAGTCCTTCCCTTTGGGCTGTCTCTAGCTCCCCGTACTTTCACGAAGTGCATGAACGAGGCGCTTTCCCCTATGAGACAGATGGGAATCCGCATTCTGAACTATCTCGACGACTGGCTTATTCTAGCCCAGTCACGAACCGAGCTAGACCACAACAGATCCGTGCTCCTGAGCTACCTAGGACTTCAATTTCTCCAAGAGCTCACTGCTCCCCAGCCAACGTATTACATTCCTGGGAGCAGTTTTCGGCTCAGTCAATATGAGGGCGGTCATATCACCAGAGCGCGCTCTGGTACTTCAGCAGCTCACGGCCTCTGTCAGGAACAATGCCTGTTTCCCTCTGAAGTTCTTTCAGAGGATGGTAGGTCTGATGGCTTCCGCCTCCCCAGTTTTACAGCTCGGCCTCCTACGAATGCGGCCCCTGCAATACTGGTCCTAATACTGGCACGGCCGCTTTCGCATCAGGGTCAACCAGGCCTGTCTAGCAGCCACATCATGACAGTGGTGTCCTACATAAATCACCAAGGCGGCCTTTCGTCCAGCCGCCTCTGCGCACTGGCAAAGCGCCTCTTGGAATGGGCATTACCCAGGTTGCGATCACTCAAGGCGACACACATACCTGGCAAGACGAATCTGCTAGCAGACATGCTTTCACGGAGCAATGTCCCCTCGGACGAGTGGATGCTCCATCCCCAGACGGTTCTCAAAATCTGGGAGATTTTCAGGAAGGCAGAGGTCAACCTCTTCGCCTCAGAAAGCAACTCTCATTGCCCAACTTATTTTTCAAAGAAAACAGATGCGCTGGCCCGCAACTGGCCCAGCCTCCTGATTACTCTGATCCCTCAGGTCATCAGACGAGTCAGGGAAGACGGTCACAGAGTCCTGCTAGTGGCCCCACTCTGGAGGAGCCAAGTTTGGTCCTCGGAGCTTTTCAGGCTTTCCATGAAAGCCCCATGGCCTCTCTCAGGCGAACAGGAAAATCTGGCATCCACAGCCAGAACTCTGGGCTCTGCATGTGTGGTCCCTCGATGGGAGCCTCTGAGCCTCCCCGGGGACGTGCTACACACCATTGCTTAGGCAAGAGCCCCGTCTACAAGATGCCTCTACGCCCAGAAATGGTCATTCTTTGTTTACTGGTGCTTAGCACAAAACAAAGACCCTGTTGAGTGTGACGTATCTCCGATACTGTCATTTCTCCAAGAGCGTCTAGAAAAGGGTCTCACCCCTTCCACGCTCAAGGTTTACGTAGCAGCCATCGGTCAAGCGTGTTGGCGATTTGCAGGCCCTCTCGGTTAGCCCTGCATGCCTTGAGTTTGGGCCCAATGACTCTAAGGTCATTTTAAAACCCAAGCATGGCTACGTACCTAAAGTGCTCTCGACGCCATTCATAGCACAGGTAATTTCCCTCTCAGCTCTGCCTCCGTTGTCAGGTGAGCAGGAGCTGGATTTACTCTGCCCAGTGAGGGCTTTGAGGATATACATTGAGCAGTCAAAGCCGTTCAGGCAATCTGACCAGCTTTTTGTCTGCTTTGATGGCCGCACCAAGGGTTCTTCGGTCTCAAAGCAACGCCTCTCGCGTTGGATAGTTGAAGCTATCGCTCTATGTTACCCCTCTATGGCCTTGAGTGCCCCATAGGAGTAAGAGCCCACTCTACTAGAGGAATGGCCTCTTCATGGGCCTGGTCTAGTGGTGTCTCTATCAAGGACATCTGTGAGGCGGCCGGCTGGTCCTCGCCGTCCACTTTTGTCAGATTCTATAACTTGGATATCCCGACCTTGCATGCTTGGGTTCTTTCAGTTTGATATGACGGCCTCTAGCAGACTCCGTAATCATACCACCTCCAGGGAGCTAGCTCCCTCTTAGCAGTGTAGTGTCAAGGGTTCGATGGCTCCGGCCCTCTCACTTATCCTCTGGACCCCAGGGTGTTCAAGATAAGTCTTGTCGTTCCCTACCGTGGCACGGCGCGGTTGAATTCATTCCCCATACGCAGTATGAGTGAAGTATCGAAAGGGAACGTACTCGGTTACGAACGTAACCTCGGTTCCGTGAGATACGGAACGAGTACTGCGTTATATGCCATGTCACGAGGCTGCGGGTTCAGTGTCGTCGCTTCAGTCGTATGACCTGATTTCCTCTGGCGATTGCCTGCTTAAATAGCCATTCGCCCCCCCCATTCTGGCGGACTTTGGCGTGCTGCATCGCCGCATCGCTGTCATTGGTTTAAAAAAGTTTAAAGATTAAACCAATGGCAGTGCAGTTGCACTGCGTTATTGAAAAAAGGCTTCAGTATCGAGGAAAAAAGGATCTTTTCCCCATACGCAGTACTCGTTCCGTATCTCAGGGAACCAAGGTTACGTTCGTAACCGAGTATGTTCGCTGTTAGTTTGCTGTGTCAACGTCATTGATTGTGCCTTACCTGGGCTGTGTTCTATTAAGAGTTATCGACCCTATGTCCTATTACTTAAAGGCGCAATATGTAATTTTTCTGCTTTAAAAATAGCAGAAATCACTATATCTATGTTATATATATTTTTTAGTTGTGTACTTACATCATCCCGACAGTTTCCACGAACTTTCAAATCCGGAGAAAATTATAGTTTAATTAGAAGACACGGCACGTTTCTTTATTTCCGTTTTGTCGCCCGTCTATGGCGTCATATAAACTTTGACCCCTCTAGTTTATCTAACTTCCTGCGGAACCGCCAAATACAAAGGTTAACAGAAACAAAGACGAGACGAAGAAGAAAAAGTAGTAGCCTTGATTGAGACTATTATATTTTATATTTATATTTGTATTTAAACCTCAATCAATAACTTAGTTATGGATCATGATTATGCTTTGCCTGCACGTTCTGTGACAAGAGAAGCTACAAGACACGGGTAAATATTGGAGTTGCATTTCTAAGATAGAGAGAGCTTCGTGACAAGCTGAAACTACAGAGAGATGCCGAACTCGCTTGCATTCTGATAAACAGGTATGCATCCATTCAGCTAACTGTATCTATCCGTATATTTTGTGAAACGATATGATGTCTTGTGTAAAACGCAGACGGACTAGCTCTCATGTAAATCTACATTTGTTCTATATCTAGCTGAATAAAGTAGCTTTAAATGCAGTTCTCTAACTTGTGCGATATCATAGTATAACGTAATTATAATTATTAACGAAAGGCGGCCGTGTTTTTTAACATATATTACTACTAGCTAGATGGAATATTGATTTGATGGGGTCTCATAATTCATATAGACGGTTTCATTGGGCGCACGCGCCTGGACCTAAGTTAACCTCCAGTCTGTGTTGTGTATATCGGTCTGGCTGCGATGCCTTCTACAAACGCAGTTAAAGGCAAGGTGATGAGTAGACTGAAGTTGGGCTCAGGTGGTTGTGCTGTGGGATGTGTTTCCCACACATTTATTTATTTTTGGAGACTCACCACAATTTTAAAACAGATTTTTTTTAAAAAAGGCTTCATTGAGTAACGTTAAGTACTGCACGTTTAATAATAATAATTCCTTACATTTATATGTTTAAATATCAAAGTGAGGCACAGGTGTTTTTATATCGCTGTATTTCTGAAGGAAGACTTGCATGTTATATGCCTGATAAAGCAGCGTGTGCGTACCAGCTCTGCTTTGTTTACAGCTGTTACTGGGGAAACCTCTATTTCTCGCGCTTTATGTCTATGCTTTAAAACATCTACTGTTGGCAAATAATGAATTGCATTTTCATTAAGTCCGCCTGATCCACGCAGCAAACATTTTGTTTGTTATCAAAAAATATCTACTCTAGAGGGACTTGGCTGTTGTTATTGATTCTATTTGGAAGTCTACCGGAAGTTAAGTTAGGTCCACAAAAGCGCTCATGCGCAGTAACGTTTGTTTATGTTGTTGCCGTTGAAACCGTCTATATCTCTCCTTTCGAAAAGACATGATTGTCAAAATACTAAGTTAGAATGAGTGAGGAATGATGGGGAGAGACAGAGCGCGTGTTCCAATGAACAACAACTCCCATGAGCCTTACGCTCTTTCCCGACGTCATCAAAGTACGTCTTATGTTATTATTTTGATTGAGTGACCCCTGGTGGCCAAAAATTCCATACTGCGCGTTTAAGAAGATTTCACCATCCACTTTGAGTGAATTAAAAGACTTAAAGTTGTGGTTTAAGTTTTTTTACATTATTCGCCTTCTTTATTATTCTTACAGTTTGAAACTATATGGCAGGCAGCATGGTCCTCACAATTATTCTCCCTCCAAAGTGCCCTCTGAAAGCATCAATCATGCCGATTGGACATCGTATCGTTTGTGTGAAGAAACGGCGAGTTTGTCAAGTGATTATCTTTGTAAAAATATTCCAAACGACATATTTCTCATATAACAATATTGGTAAAACTGTGTGTTAGAGGTTTTCACTTAGATTAAATGTTAACACTCAAATCAAAGTATTTTTATAGTAAATGAATTTACCCACATAAAAATGTATAAATGAGTATTTTGTTGTTTTTATAGAATTATAAAATAGAATACTCTCTACAAATTTGTTTGTGTGTGATTGAAAGTATAGAGAGAGAGAGAGAGACAGTACACACTTTTTGTAAAAGTATGTGTATATGTATAAATATATATATATATATATGTGTGTGTGTGTGTGTGTGTGTGTGTGTGTGTGTGTGTGTGTGTGTGTGTGTGTGTGTGTGTGTGTGTGTGTGCGTGTATGTGTGTGTGTGTTTAAGTGTTTATTTAATGCAAATCAGCAAATAAACCAAATATTTAACAGCTGTTATGTAAGATTAAACAAATGGTTTAACTGCAATGGTGGCTGGATGCTGCATAGGTTTCAGGAGGTATGGGCGAAGAGGATATCAGTTCCATCACCCAACCATCGGGCCATCACCCACCACATCCTTCAGTTTGTCAGGTGGCTGAAGAGGGTGCATGGCTTTGGTGATAGCTGGCTCCTGGGAGACAGGGGATATATTCTTTGCCTTTGTCCATACCTCCTGACACCTGCGCAGCATCTGCGCAGCCACCCATTGCAGTTTAAACCATTTGTTTATCTGTTAAACATTTGGTTTATTTGCTGATATGCATTAAATGAACACTTAAAAACATAAAAAAATAAATACTTTTGCAAACAGTGTATCACTGATTCTTGAGAGTCGGGACAAAACATGTCCCACAGAGAAAAGTCTAATTTATAGCAAAAAGTTAAGAAATTCATGATGATTGACATACATACAAGGTTAAATCTAAAGGAATTGTATATACCTATCTGATTTTTAGAATACACTTTTTTTTATCCTTTTGGGGAAAATGTGTTTAAATGTATGGTGTGTGGTTAGAAGGTCCATGTTATTGCACTTGTCCTCAGCAAGAGGTCACAATATTAACCATCCCAAAAAACTTTAAAAAAGCTCTACAATCGTGAAAACATAAATCAAATAAAAAATAAGGGGTATAAATATAAAAAACAATGCATTAAGTGAACATCAAACAATATTTTCCATAAAAATCTGCCTATTAAAGTTCTGTCCTCAGTTTCTGGCAACTCCGTCAGATTTTTTCATAAAGCTCTTTAAATCAGGAAATAGCATGGTCAGCTATATCCCTGAGGACCCCTTTTCATCTACCTGCCTGTGGTGAATGCAGAACTACCACACATGCTCTGGTACATTTGACATTTTTTTATATTTTAGACAATGTCAATATTCCTATGGTCACAGCTGCACCATGTCAATACCAGCTTTCTGTTAAGATACTTTTTTTTTTAAACCATAGTGGACTGAATTTAAGCATTTTAGTGAGGTTATTGGCACAACTAGCAACTGAGGAAAAACTACCTAGCTGCAGTGTACAATACGTGTTTTGGCAGGAAAATACATGCCCTTACTTCAACTCCGTCAGACATCAACTCCGTCAGACGTCAACTCCGTCAGGTTCTATGTCTGACGGAGTTGACCTGTAAGCTGACAGAGTTGACAAATCCACCAATAACCTCTTAATGTGCGAATATAATATTATTCGTGAATATAATGAAGGGTTAAACTGTTATTTCAGGGTTTTATTTACACATAAATGCTCATACAGTATTGTTCAAAATAATAGCAGTACAATGTAACTAACCAGAATAATCAAGGTTTTTCGTATATTTTTTTATTGCTACGTGGCAAACAAGTTACCAGTAGGTTCAGTAGATTCTCAGAAAACAAATGAGACCCAGCATTCATGATATGCATGCTCTTAAGGCTGTGCAATTGGGCAATTAGTTGAATTAGTTGAAAGGGGTGTGTTAAAAAAAATAGCAGTGTGGCATTCAATCACTGAGGTCATCAATTTTGTGAAGAAACAGGTGTGAATCAGGTGGCCCCTATTTAAGGATGAAGCCAACACTTGTTGAACATGCATTTGAAAGCTGAGGAAAATGGGTCATTCAATACATTGTTCAGAAGAACAGCGTACTTTGATTAAAAAGTTGATTAGAGAGGGGAAAACCTATAAAGAGGTGCAAAAAATGATAGGCTGTTCAGCTAAAATGATCTCCAATGCCTTAAAATGGAGAGCAAAACCAGAGATACGTGGAAGAAAACGGAAGACAACCATCAAAATGGATAGAAGAATAACCAGAATGGCAAAGGCTCAGCCAATGATCACCTCCAGGATGATCAAAGACAGTCTGGAGTTACCTGTAAGTACTGTGACAGTTAGAAGACGTCTCTGTGAAGCTAATCTATTTTCAAGAATCCCCCGGAAAGTCCCTCTGTTAAAAAAAGGCATGTGCAGAAGACGTTACAATTTGCCAAAGAACACATCAACTGGCCTAAAGAGAAATGGAGGAACATTTTGTGGACTGATGAGAGTAAAATTGTTCTTTTTGGGTCCAAGGGCCACAGGCAGTTTGTGAGACGACCCCCAAACTCTGAATTCAAGCCACAGTACACAGTGAAGACAGTGAAGCATGGAGGTGCAAGCATCATGATATGGGCATGTTTCTCCTACTATGGTGTTGGGCCTATTTATCGCATACCAGGGATCATGGATCAGTTTGCATATGTTAAAATACTTGAAGAGGTCATGTTGCCCTATGCTGAAGAGGACATGCCCTTGAAATGGTTGTTTCAACAAGACAATGACCCAAAACACACTAGTAAACGGGCAAAGTCTTGGTTCCAAACCAACAAAATTAATGTTATGGAGTGGCCAGCCCAATCTCCAGACCTTAATCCAATTGAGAACTTGTGGGGTGATATCAAAAATGCTGTTTCTGAAGCAAAACCAAGAAATGTGAATGAATTGTGGAATGTTGTTAAAGAATCATGGAGTGGAATAACAGCTGAGAGGTGCCACAAGTTGGTTGACTCCATGCCACACAGATGTCAAGCAGTTTTAAAAAACTGTGGTCATACAACTAAATATTAGTTTAGTGATTCACAGGATTGCTAAATCCCAGAAAAAAAAAATGTTTGTACAAAATAGTTTTGAGTTTGTACAGTCAAAGGTAGACACTGCTATTTTTTTTAACACACCCCTTTCAACTAATTGCCCAATTAAGCCCTTAAGAGCGTGCATATCATGAATGCTGGGTCTTGTTTGTTTTCTGACAATCTACTGAACCTACTGGTAACTTGTTTGCCACGTAGCAATAAAAAATATACTAAAAACCTTGATTATTCTGGTTAGTCACATTGTACTGCTATTATTTTGAACAATACTGTATATAGCGTGTATTACATTATTTAACCATACGCATCTGACTTGTAGATAATGGGCAGGCAGTGGTCTGCTTATTATTGTGTAACGTGTAACTTTCCAGCACTTTAATATATATATTTGTATATGTAGAGACAGAGATATGAGAAGCCAGTGTAGGGCTGAGCGATATGGCCAAAAAAAATTATCATGATACATTTTTTATATCAGTCGATATCGATAATTATCACGAATGTCAAATCTTTATTTCAAGTTTAAAGGCAGAATTTTGCTCCTAAGTGAAAGTTGTAGAAAACAGAGCGTTAATTGTGGTTTTAAACTACTACTGGTTTTAACTACTTTAAACTACTCTTAATTGTCATTGTCAACATATCATGACAAAAAGAGGTGAACATTTCACAAATCTAAGGTAAAACATTAAAAAAAATTGTCAACACGGTCAGTTTTTCAGTCAGCAGCGTCAGTTTTTCCGTCAACACTGTCAGTTTTTTTTCAACACCGTCAGATCTTCGTGAACAGCGTTGGATGTATGAATGTTTTTGTTAATTTTTTTGGGGGAAAAAATATTCTTCCTTCAGTTTATGTAGTTTTTGTAATAAAGGACCATCTGATCTACATCCCTTTTATGTTTTATCTATTTAAGGAATTTGTTTTTACAATATTGAAATTAAAATCAAAGTTTGAAAATGCAAACATTAATCAAAGTTTGAAAATGCAAACATTTTGAAATCGGAGTTTTCAGAATATTTTGAAATCGGAGTTTTCAGAATATTGTGAAATCACAACTTAAGTTTATATATTGTATTTTTTTTTTTACATATCAGAGTAACTAAACGCTATTACAATATACTTTAGAACTTTAGATTCTTGTTGGATTTGAATAATTAAAATTGTATACTTTTTAGTGTGTCTGACGGAGTTGACACAAATCCAGTTCTGAAGGGAAACATGTTTATTTGTTAAAAATGTGTTTTTATTTAGAACTTGTTCCTTTACATGGTTAAATAGCTAAGACCTTTCTCTGCAGAAACATATAACTCTAATTGATATAGTGTGTATTTTTTCAAAAAGTTTTTTAAACGGGTTTTGTCCCGACTCTCAGGAATCAGTGTGTATATACTGTGTGTGTGTTTCTCTACCGCCCCCCCTCGCTCTCTCTCTCTCTCTCTCTCTCTCTCTCTCTCTCTCTCTCTCTCTCTCTCTCTCTCTCTCTATATATATATATATATATATATATATATATATATATATATATATATATATATATATATATATATATATATATATATATATATATATATATATATATATATATATATATATACACACACACACACACACACACACACACACACATGTACATTCACACACAAACTTTCTCTTCCTCTGTAGGGACACGAGGAACTGAACTGATGCCCGATCACTGCTCCATTGTGTCACACTTGTGAAGTCCCTCCACTTATTCCTGACTTCTTCTGGGCTTTGTTCGTATCCATAGCCAGCATAATTAATTTTTTTATTGATTTCAGCCCAAATTTTATTTTTGTCAGTATTTGTAATTTTCACATTTATCCATGTTTGAATATTCAATAGCAAAACTGATGACACAGCAGTCAGAATCTCATGATATGAACAGGAGAACAAGCGATTATGTGTTCAAGAAAATGAATCCTGGAAGTGGCAGACAAAGAGGAATTGGAGGAGAAAAGAAAATTGAAGGGAATGAGGTCAAAGGTCATTTGTTGCTGATGAAATAAAGCATGTTTGACCATGTTCTTGTGCTTGGAAGGATCATAAGGAGAGCTGGCCTGCAGGATCATCTAAGGGTTTTACACTACTGACACATTACAATTATAGTACATAGTAGCAGTATAAGAAAGACTAAGAAACTGCTATAACAAATAAGGATATTAACAAAACAGTAATGTAACTTGGCAGAGGATGCAGAATTATTTATTGCTGTACAGTAACTGACAGGATATTCCAATGTGTGTTTACTGTATGTTCTGTTGTTTGGTTTTTGTACTTTTCTCTTCTAGTGCGTTACATCTATTGTAAGATCTCTTTACAGTGGTGTAATCAAAAGTAAACTTTTCTTAGTTTACTGCTGATTTTTAGTGTATCTGCACTGCTTTATTCTGCATGATGTAACAGACATTGGCTTGCCAGATGTTTCCTGTATCTCAAAAGTAGGTTTTTGTCTAGTTTTTGAAAGGATCTAGTGTTCTCTAAGCAGAAAAATAGTAAGTTTATTTGGCAGCTTTGTGTGTGATCGGAGACCAAAGATTATATTTAGACAAAAGAGAATGTTTTTAACTAAAATGATTCAGTTTGACCTGTAAGTTTGAATATTGCACAATTTAGTGTGTAGTTTTGAGATTGTGTTCATAGTTGCGAGAAAATGGTGAATTGTTTATTGAATTTTGTTAGCAATCGAGAAAAACTGTAGGCTACTTGTTTTACAGCACTGCGTGTGTATATATCTAATCACACACGATTCTGCTGATTTTATGAATGCAACAGCCAAGCAGAGGCGTTCAGGTGAGTCATCACTGAAACAATGACTGAATTCTGCAGAAATTAAAAATAATAATATACATACAAGACTGTAGAATGGATTAAAAAAGTATCTCTTATAGGCCTATTTACATAATGCACGTTATGTAACATATAATCCACTTGCTTTGAATGCTGACGATCGCAGCTAGCCTGGTAGGAAGACCTATTGTTATAATAATGTAATAATGAAATAATTTCTATAATAAATAATATAATTTCTTAATTCAAAATAAAATATTAATCAATCCATCTCTGATAATCCAGGGTTTCTATGGTCTCGCAGGTTTTTTTCTTTTCTTTTTTTTACGCATTAAACTCGTGGCCACGAGTTATGTCATTCCCTAAGAAGTCATGGCCAGGAGAAATGGTTGTTCCCTCAACATACCATCTGGAGGCCACGACTTAAGGGTGTTGTAACTTCGACAAAAGGATCTTGTGGCTGAGCATATCACGTTGTCACGATTTAAATATGACGTTACAAAATTAATATCTCGTGGTTACGACATCACGTTCCCACTAGTCGTGGCCACAACAAAACTACGTGAACAGAAGATATGACCTTCCGGCACCGTAGTAGTGAGTTTCAGCTTCCCTCTAGACAGATGTTTTTAATCCCACGTTGTAAAACAAAGTGATATAAAAACAGCTTGTTCTTGCTGTTTTAACTGTGTTAAATAAGCTGTAGGATGGGGGAGTCTTGGAGAATTTATATAATGTATCTTGTATCATATTTTTGTTATTCGTTGTGTCATTTTTAAATGTGTTTTTGAATTTGTATTATGGGTGGTTGTTACTATCATTTTACTGCAAGACAAATTTACCTGCGGGTATGAATAAAGTAACCTAACTAACCTAACATAATTTTTATTTTTATTTTTTTTAGAAGAAAAAAAAAAAACAGGTTCATTTTTATTAGATTTATTTTTTCTAGTGATGTTTCATGCCATTGTTGGGGTTTGAAATCTTTGAGTATTATTAATGAGTATTAAATAAAAGTATTTATTAAAAGGCTACTGGTGTTTCAAATCTTAGGGCCAGTTTCCCATACGGAGATTAAGCCTAGTCCCTAGACTAAATGTCATTTTAAACCTGGATTTATTGAAGTAGCTTTCTCACACACGGATTACAATAGTCTCAGACTTGCACTAGTCTAAACTTAAAAATTGGATTTCTAGAAGTAGGATTAGGCCTAATTCAGATCTAAATGAAGTCTTAAATTAAACCTGGTCAGAAGCAGGTTTAACATCAGATTAAAAACTTCTTGCCTCAAGGCTCATGTCCACAGTAGCAGAAAATGAATTACCTTGACTATTTCAACGACAATCAGAGACCACCACCAAGACCTGAAAGAAGGTTGCTGAAAAACAGGAGCAACCCACTAAATGATTTTGATGATGTACATTTTCTTGACCGTTTCCGCATGTCAAAGGAAAATGCAACATAAATAATTAGTTTGCTGCAGCCCAAGCTTTCAGGTGACTTAGTCAGGGGCACCCCTATTTCTCCTTCCTTACAAATATTAATTACCTTAAGGTTTTTGGCATGTGGAACCTTCCATCGTGAAACTGGGGATTTGTGTGGTGTAGGTGAATCAACAGTGTGCAAAATAGTACACAAAGTTTGCAGTGCTATATGTGAACTGAAAAAGGATTTCATCAAATTCCCAAATGGTGCTGAACAGGCCACCTAACAAGGTCGATTTCTATGTATATGGGAACTTCCCTGGAGTCATTGGTTGTATTGATGGCTGCCACATTCCCATCAAGTGTCCCTCTACAGCAGATGCTGAGGATTTCAGAAATCGTAAAAACTGGTTTTCTATAAATGCACAAGGAGTGTGCACTCCCACTATGCAGTTCTCCAATATTGTTGCACGTTGGAAAGGTTCAACTCATGACTCAAGGATTTTCCACAACTCCTCTTTGTACGGGCCGTTTGAAACAAGACAACACTCTGGAGTTCTAATTGGTGACAGTGGTATGCACAGACAAACTTCTTGTTCACCCCTTATCTCCATCCAGTCAGACCAGAGCAACAGCGCTATAACCAAGTTCACATGCTCACCTAATAGAGCGCATGTTTGGTGTATGGAAGAATTGTTGAACCTAGGAGGTGCTGCATTGTTATTATTGCAACAGCAGTGCTTCATAATTTTAAATAAACTGTGTGGCTGCCCAGACCCTGATATTGAAGATGATGACCAACATGTCCCTATCGCTGAGCTAGCCAATGACAGAAATGGACTTGCTTACAGAGATGCTTTTGCTTTGCAGCACTTCTCATAAATGAGCCTTGATTGATACATAAATGATTGGCATAGACAGGTAAAAAAAAATTCATATTTATTTAACTGAGATTTTGTTCCAAAGACCACTGACACTGCTGCTGCTTCATGTCTCTCTCTTTCATTGACAACTCAAGATGAAGAATTTTCATTTTGACTTAATGTTCTTCTTTTAAATATTGTAATTTACGTTCATGGAACTCTATGGAAAGTTTCTCATGAATGGTCATCCTTTTCCCTCTTGACCTGCTGCCTGGATTAGAGACTGCTGGATGCTGACTAATGCTACCGAAGGAGACTGGATGCTGCCGCATGTTGGTGCTGGCTGCTGCTGGATTCATTTGAGCATCTTGACTGTTCCCTGCGCCCCCCAAGTCCTGTGTCAAGATCAGGTCATCTTTGTATGGAAAAAAAATGTAGCATTACATTCGACTTCAACAATAAAGGTCATTACATAATTTTTGTTACAAGAAATGACTTGCTATTAATTATGTTGGATAGGATAGCATGTTACTGTAAATGAGACATGTCCTATCAAATGAGTCTTTGAAAGATTCCTCACCTGAACTGTCCAAATGGTCACCATCTGGAATACCTTCCAAGGATTGAGGACTTTCAATAATCCCAGCCAACATGTCCCCCAACTCCTCTGTGTCTGGTGGAACTGGAAGTCCCCCACAGGACCTTTACAAGATAATATATACTCTGAAGTAGGAGTTCTATATAATATTGTTTTCTTTTTACATTTAATTAATGAAAACATTTATAGTTGACTGATTTTTAAGAATGGGGCAACAATAAATCTTACCTGAACTTGTTGGAGTGTCCGTTTGGCCTTCTTGTTTTCTGTACCTGAATCATGCTTTTTGTATTCAATTACAGGATAGTTTGATACAATTTGTTTAAAAAGGGTCTTCTCAAATTCACTGAAGTTTTTTTTTTTTTGTGTTTTCTTCGGCCTTTATCCATTTTTTGGTTAACTATAGTGACTCCTGTTCCACACACTCCTTAAGACTAATGAATTACAAATATTCCATACCAGGTTTTTATAGCAACCTCTCCTTAGCCACATGTGCATGCCATTAATCTAATCGGGTTTCCAAAAGAGATCTCACTGGTCCTTGATTACCTTAATCTGAGACTCTATAGTCTAGAACTAGTTAATCCAAATTTAAGCAACATCTCAGAAAGTCTGTTGTTTACTGTGGATTAATTTAATAGAATTAACCTAGTCCTGGTTTATTTTTAGCCCTTAACTGGAAACTGAGCCTTAGAGTATAATGTAGCCTATATATAATGTAAAACTATTTTAACATTTTATAACACACCTCTGCATGATCCCCCGTAATGCTGGTTATATTTACTTAGAAAATTAGGTTGATTATTATATTATTTAATAAAAATATAAATATTAAGACTAATAGCTCCGTTATTGGAAACCGCAGCTTTGCTTAATGGATTCTTACAATTATTCAAATAAGTTTCTACAAAATATTACAGCACACACACAAAAAGGCAGCAGCATTGGCATTTACAAAAAAAAAAAAATTGTCTGGGTAATGCAATCTGATGTAAATTTATCATGAGATTTATATTTTAATATATTGTCATTTATATAGTTGTTGTTTATTTGTAGGACAGGCTGTTGCTGGTAGTTTTTACAAAAAAAAAAAAAAAAAAAAATATACAATATTACAACATTCATAGACATTAGAGCTGGTATCATAAAATATGCCCATTTATAAACAGCATATCTGAAAAAGAAAAATATAATAATAATAATAATAAACATTATTCTCAGCCATGAGCAGAACAAAAATTTTCATGACGTGTTTTTTTAAAAGGATTTTTATATTTCTTACATGAGAGTTAACCAATTGCAAGCATAAAAGATATTTAGAAATGTTAATTCTTGTTTAGAATGGTGTACAGATGAGAATGCTGGATTAAATACATTCTCCTCTATAGGAGCATGGAGCCTTTTACCAGCCTGTTTGGTATTCTCTCTTTGGTATACTGTTGACACATTCATTGTGTAGGGTGTGACCATTAATGGAGAGCTTTTGAGAAGTGGTGAGATCATGCTCTGCAACAGTGTCATCACAGAATAGCAGGAACGATCTGGGCTTTGTCCCCTTCCAGCTGATTCTCAGAGGAACAGCTTCCTGTTCTCTGAGCAAGCACACTCACTCAGCTCAACTCACACGTAACCCAGTTGGAATGTTACTCAGGGACATAGTGGTGACAGAAGTTTTGGGAAATTTGCACTCAAATCCAGCACACCTGTTATCGTTAGAAGCTAAATATTCACATTACAGCTCAGCATTTGGATGACAATTAGGCTTCCATTTAAGCTCTTTGGATTTCTTCGTTTGATCCTCTTCATCCGGTGTTGTCTTTAAAGCAACATCTTTCCCAGCTTCCTGCTCTAGTGTTCTTAGTTTCTTCAGAATTGGTATTTTCTTCAGTATTTCTGTATGTAACTGAAAGCATTAATAAGTTATTATAATTAAGTTCATCTGAAGAGGTCATCTGAATAGCACTTGATTTTTCTTAAGTTAGTTAAGGTATTTCTCATTGTAAATTGTAAGACCCAACAAAATGTCTCTTATAATGTAATCATGTTTTCCTGAATAGGAAATGAGATGCTGTGTCAGTAACTGTGCCTCATAATGAAGAATCTCATTCCCTATTCAGGGATATAGTTTTACTTGATGCTGAAATGGTAGGTGATGTGATGGGAACCCTATCAAACTTGTGCTTAACATAAAATGATGTCACAAACACTTTAAGAGTGCAGAGGGCTGTGCCTCCAGAGGAAAAAAAATACACTCATAAAAACCTCATCACTCAACAGACTGGTAGTTTACTGGCAGTAAACTAGGTCCAAATACTGTTACCTGTACCAGACTGCAAATATTCTACACTTCAAAGGTAATCGTCACATTAAAAATGGACTCTTCCATCACAGGTACACAAGATCTGAGAACCAAACTCAGGATGGTCATCATGGTGCCACTAACAGATGACAAATGTAGTCTTCCCATACACTAGCCAGGACTGATGGAATCAGATTGACTTGTGGAAAAGTAAAACTAGCATGTCCTCAGCCAAGTATATGAACTAGAGCATCCAGACCAAAAACTGCTGTAGGCAACAGGGAGAACAACAGATTATATTAAGCTGTCTCTCTATTGGCTGTCCATGGGCTAAAATGAATCACTTGCTGATGAGAAAAGCACCTGCTTGAGCACTTGTCCCTTTTTCCCTTGATGCCCAAAGTGCACTTTTGTCAAGGCAATTTCTTTATACATTTTTTATGAAGCACCCTTTTATGAAGTCCTGCCCAATCTAACTATTAGTATAAGTTTAAATAATAATTTCACCATATGATAAAATTATCCACAATGACCTTTCACCTGACGATGTCATTTGGAAAAATCCTTCAGTTTAGACACTTTTGCTGGGGTTGCCAAGATGGCGTCCGATGCAGATGGAGCATTTTGTATTCGTTTTTTTTAATACCCTCTTAAAGGCCGTTTTGCAGGGTTAATTTTTTTAACGATTTTGTGCAATTTGCTTGGCAGTAATAAACATTTAAACTGTTTTCCATTGTATTTTATGTTGTTGGGTATCACAAAGCGGAATATAATACGAAAAAGTAGGTACTATCTTACAGCGGTCTCCCATCCCCCACAATGCATTGCATCACGTCACGTTGGGGAGAGAATTTACCAAAGCCCGCCTTGAGAGCATTGAGAGTGACTAGACAGACGAGTAGTAGACGAGTGTATTCAAATACACTATACACTATAGCGCAGATTATAGATATATATATATATATATATATATATATATATATATATATATATATATATATATATATATAGATAGATAGATAGATAGATAGATAGATAGATAGATAGACAGACAGACAGACAGACATCAACCAACAGCGACCAAAACACACATACTTCCCTCACATACTTCACATACAGACACGCAGCTACGTTTGCAACAACAAACCGAAAGAAGAGATAAATGCTTAGAAACGTCCATTTCACGAGTTTACCCTTACATCTAATCTGAAGGCGAATAGTAGGCATATTTTGGCGTGCTGTCCTGGGGGAGTGGTCCGGGCCCGGAGCATAGCCCGAACCCAAATAACTCCCCCTATCCCTAATTTGGGATAAATAGATTAGAAGTGAGGAGTTGCGGTGGAGGAGGGATGCCGAAAAACTGTCGTGGGACAGGAGGTAGGAAGACTGGATATATGCTTATGTGCTAGTTAAGATGATTAGCTAAACGAGATGCACCTGTGCCAAATTGCACATAGCCTGAAAATCATAGCCTGTAAGTCGCTTTGGATAAAAGCGTCTGCTAAATGCATACATTTTAATTTTAATTTTAATATCCATGCAAGTATTCTGGCAGGACCAATTTGTGACCAATAATGGAAATTAGGGACACAAGTCGGTTCTGGGGCATTTGGAGTTATTCACAGATTCTGAAAGTGTAGTCTCCAAGCTTTCCAACGATGTGTAACACATGGAAATGATAATATTTGGAGAAGTTGTGGCCATTTGAGGGTAGGCACTCAAAAAAAGCTCAAAAGGGTGAAAAATTGCCTCTAAACATTGTGCAGTTCTCACCTGTTCTCACCTGCTGGGAGTGACAATAGGGCTCATTTACATCTCATTTAGATAAGCCATACCCCCTTGTAAAGCTGCATGGTTGCATAGCAACGACAGACACAATGGGAAAAATCGGACCGCATACTATTAATAATAAAGGAGAATGATTTAGAGGCTGAAATATGTGAGTTTTATCTTTTTATAAAACCTTTTTTTTTTGTCAAAACTCTATTTGAACTTGTGCAGTGTAGATAATGTTGCAAGACACTCCTTTAAAATCTGGCCATCATTTGTAATGTTATTATTTTAATGTTTATGTAAACAAAAAGTACATATTGATGCTAATTTTATTTGTTATTTGCTGGTTTTCTACATAAAACTTGGTGAATTGATTTCATTGTGTAGCATTAGGACTTTTTGAACAGGATTCTGTGATAACCGATGAGCTATGAGCTAGCTAATAACAATAGGTAGATATGGGAAGGTCTAAACATGGACTAAACATGAGATAACGTGTACGTGTTCTTAGAATGAACACAAAACGACAAACGTTGATGTTTATGGAAACTCACCCCATAAGAAACAAAAAAGTATTCTTGCAGATCTCGATGCCTCCAATGAAATAAGTCGTTCGGGCACACTTTCTCTTTGTGGGGGTCTTCTTTGTGCATGTAACCATCTCCGAAGTTTGCACTGTGCGTCTGTTTGCCTCTAAATGTCCAATAATTTGCATGTCCTGCCACTCTTTTTCTGCAGCTAAAGAGTCCAGCCGTATGTTGTACATAATGTCTGGAGAAAGCTTCTGGCTACAGGACTGTCTCCCATGCAGAGAGTTCTCTTTTCTCCTCATGTAGCATTTACAGTCAAAGTTACGGATTTTCGGATTTCTCTGTCTTTATCCCCATAATTTATCCCCATCAACACACAGACAATGACACGCCCCTACTGCGTGCTAGAATCTCCAAAAAACAAGCCTACGCTTTTAAAACATGTACGCTTTTAAATATACCAATCAATACTGCTATCTCAAACACGGAGAGGCTTCTTCGTGATCTCAACTAACAGATTCAGAAAAAAAACGAAAATCACCAATTTTGAAAAAAAACCCCGCTTCTTTCTCATTTAGCTCGAAAGTTGTGCTGCCGACTTGTGTCACTGGTTTCCGTGACCTGTCACATTTATTAAGGGACCTATTTCACCATTCACTGGCTTGATCACTCAAAATTAATCTAAAATGCAATTAATAAAAAAAACAAGATTTTTCTGGCTTATAATCGGAAGCAGCTCATTGGATTTGCTAAAAAAATATTCAAGTGAGCCTCACAGCCTCTACCCTCGTAGACAACCAAATCATCCTTAGTATTGAACTCCTTGTCAGGCGCTGCAAGAGTGCTCCCGGTTGAGCCAACCTTTGCCTTCTCCGTTCAACTATCAGCAAAGCTTACTCGTATGACATTGCGTGTATTAAACTCCTGTCAGATGCTGCAAGAGCTTTCCTGCTTAAGCAATCTTAAATTTAAAAAAAAGAAATAAATAAAAATAAATAAATAAAAACCGGATGCCGGCCATAGCCTCCCGGCCAGATAACCTTACCTTTTCGAGGCTTCTTTCGTTGATGCTAGGAGCTCGAGCTCCCATCGGATGCTGACGAGAGCCTCCCATCCAGACAACCTCACCTTTTCCATTCTGCGGCTAGCAAAGTTTACCTGTTCGTTGCCAGGAGCTCACACTCCTTTCGGACATAGGTGAAAGCCCTACCTTTCGGCTACCTTTCTTGCCATTCTGTCTTACGTACGGAGAGGTTTACCTATCCAATGCATGGAGTCAGGGCTCCCATTGGATGTAGGTGAGAGCCTCCCGGCTAGACAACCTTACCTTTTCCATCTTTTGGCCAGCGAGGCTTAACCGTTCGATGCCGGGAGCTAAGCTACTGTCAGACGAAGGTAAGAGCCTCCCGGCTAGACAACCTTTTCCGTCCTTCAGCCAGAGAGGTTTACCCGTTCAATTCCTGGAGCTAAGCTCCTATCGGACGTCGGACAGAGCCTCCCGGCTAGACAACCTGACCTTTTCCATCCTTTGGCCAGCGAGGCTTACCCGTTTGATGCGAGTGCTCCCATCAGACGCCAGCGAGAGCCTCCTGGCCAGACAACCACTACCATTCCATGTGGTCTAGGTCACAAAACCGATCTAACCCAATAAGCAAGCCGTCTGATGCCGCAAGTACCAAACACACAAACAAATCCTCCTTCCTTCCTTCCTACGGTCGTCGAGGCTTACCCGTCTCATGCTGCGAGTAGCGAACTCCCATAAGATGTCGACGAGAGCCTCATGGCCACACAAACTTACTTTTTCCATCCTATGGTCTGCGAGGCTTGCCCAGTTGTTTCCGGAAACAGGAAGTCCCCGTCGGATGCTGGTGAGAGCCTCCTGGCCACTTAATGTTACCTTTTCTGTCCCCCATCCGGAGAGGCTTACCCGTTTGATGCGTGTGCTCCCTTCGGATGCCAGCAAGAGCCTCCCGGTTAGACAACCTTACCTTTTCCTTTTCTATGGTCAGCGAGGCTTACCCGTTCGATGCGTGTGCTCCCTTCGGACTCTGGCGAGAGCCTCCTGGACAGACAACCTTTACCTTTCCACTCTATGGTCGGCAAGACTTAACCCATTCGATGCGTGTGCTCCCTTCTCTCGGCCACACAACTTACCTTTCCATTTGACGGTAGGCGAGGCTTAACCGTCCGACACTACGAGTCTCGACCTCTCACCAAATTCTACAAAAAAATATAACGCTCTCAGCTATCCTCACATCTTTTAACCCCACCTGGCGAGGCTTACTCGTTCGATGTTCTGAGTTTAATGCCCCATCGGATGCCGCGAGAGTCCTCCCAGTCGGGTTTTCCTTTCCACTCTCCCCGTCCGGCGAGGCTTACCTGTCTGATGCGTGTTATCCCTTCAGACGTCTGGCGTGAGTTCTCCCGGTTGGGTCTATACTTGCTGGCCGCAAGCTAGTCTCATCCATCCGATGCCGTGAGTCGGGATCTCCCTTCGGATGTTGCCAGAGTCCTCCTTGTCGGCCAGCCCAAAGCTTTTTATTTGCCAAACTTAGAGGACCCAGACGTCTGTCATCCTGAGACTCAATCTTCTGTCGAAGGCTTCATGGGCCCTCTCGGTCAGCATTAGGCCCTTCGCCCACTGAATAGCAGGGGCTATCAGCCAGTAGGGCCCGTACGCCGACACCATGACCTATTCCGGTCGGGCACCACAACCACGCTGCTCCTCCTCATCAGCCGGTAGGGCTCACTGTTCCAACGCCACAAGCTACCGTTGAGCATCGGCTCGAGCCCTACCGGGCCTACTCTTCCAACGCCTAAGTCGCTCCCACCGGAGTATGTAGGCCCTTCCGGCCTGCCAACGAGACAACTTCTCAGAAAATCAATATCAGCCCCCGCCAGTACTCTATGCTATTTTTGGGGGGCTAGGTTCAGGCCATTCCCGAGCTCGGAGCCCATCCCCGGACAGCACGCCAAATACGCATACCATACCTCAGCTAATTATATGTAAGCGTGAACTAGTGAAATGATGTTTTTATTAACAAGATTCAGGAGGAGCGCGGCAGATACTTAGCCTAATCGACACAGGTGGACCATAATCAAGTAATAAATCCCATAGTATAAATATCGCTGACGTACCTCTATCCACTGACGGTTTATCAGCATCCCTCCTCCACCCCATCTCCTCACTTTGAGTTCACTTTATAAATAGAGGGGGAGGGGGGGTACTCTAGGTTCGGCCATTCCCGAGCTCAGAGCCCTTCCCCAGACAGCACGCCAAATACACATACCATACCTCAGCTAATTATATGTAAGCGTGAACTAGTGAAATGACGGTAAAAAATATACGTGTCATTATTGTACACTGCTGCTCGTAGACTAGCTCCAGTGCTCATTGCTGCGATGATGATAAATGATAGCAACTCACCAGGACACTTCACCAACTCTCCAATCATTCTCCTCGGACCAAAAATATGAAGTGCTGGCACAACTTAATTATAACTACACATGCTTTTTAATGCTTTTGTAAATGTTTTAGTAGTATTTTAAAATAATTTCCTTTTCTGTTTTTCTTTCTTTACTGTTTTTTTTTTTTAGGTATGAAGCTGAGAAGTCTGCACAGGCCCAGGCATAATACCATTTCATCCTGTTCTGTTCAAGTATGTTTGTATTAACACTTTCTATGAAACCCATATTATACATTATAAGGGTATTCTTAAAGCAATATAAGGAATGCATTATAATACAACTTATATGTTGGATCATCTCATGAATATTCATAAGAACAGGTTTAATATATTTACTTATTTGTGGTTATAGCTTTTAAGAGTATGATTATTAATAACAATAAACAAGTTGCATCCACTTTTACGATGGATTATATTTATCTTAGTTATAATGCATTATTATTAGTAGTAATAATAATAATTAAAAAAAAAAATGTATCACTCAAACAACCATAAGATCAGATATCATATCAGATGAATGTGTAATATAACACATTTGCTTTGAACTATTTTTATTGTAATATGTTTGATTATTTTGATGATACCCCTTAGACAGCTGTTGGGTAACTCTGCAACTATATCAACTAGTGATCATTGGAGTATTACAACACTTAATTTTGATGGTCAACCAACAGATAAACTGACATAGGTGTCTTTGAAAGTACGTCAACTTATTCTACCACACTAGATTCTCCATTCTTGAGCATACTAATACTCTAATGAGAGTTAGTTGGGATGTAGTGGCAAAGCTGCTTATAATCGATTGATTAAGGTGACCATCAAAATAAAATGTAACCATATAAAAGATTATTAAGCTCACATAAATTAACATTAGCTCCAAAGGAAACAGTCAAGTAACACTCAACATCTAACCACTCACAAGCTGTAATAAGATACTTTGCATATCTTAAACAATGTCAAGATATGATACAATCCATTATACTGTAAATTAAGTAGATTTAATATGGTGTTCATTGTTTTATAAATAATCATACTCTTATAACCATGATAAATTATATTATGTATTGTATTATGATGTATTATAATTGTTATGATTATTCATGAGTTGATATATTATATGTTTTTTTTATAATGCATTATGCATTCATTATAATGCCTTAAGAGTACCCTTATAATGTATTATAAATATGGGCTTCAAAGAAAGTGTTACCATATTTTTATCCAGTTTTTATCCTGTTTTGTTTTATTTTGTTTTACCCAATAAAAAATGTGATTTAGGGATTCTGAGTTGAAGTCATTTTCTTCACATTTGAAATATTTTAACATGTAATTTAAAATGTATTAAGCACCAATTTTTTAGGTTAATAAAACATTTTAATTTAGAGTTTTATTGCATATTAGCACATTAACTTTATCCAGAGGAATTAATAAAGAAATATAAATGGGGCCCAGTTCTGACCCACTGTGGTCCCACTAAAACCCCATATAAGGGCCATTTGTGGGTCCAGTGTAATCACACATCTGGGCCCCATAAGGGTTTTGTATGTGGCCCACCTTGGCCCCAGTTATAAGAACCCATTTGGGAACCCCTCTAATGAACACCCACATGGGCCCCACTTGGAGCCCACTATGGAACCATCATGGGCCCCTATGAGTTAACACACACGGGGCCCAAGTGGAGCCGATGGACAAAAATGTACGGGTCCCATTTGGGTTGCCCATGCAGGGCCCAACTGATAGCCCACCAAAAACCCATATGGGGCCCACATGGAAATGTTGGCTGGGATGTGATGCTCCATTTCTGCATCTGCGTGCGCGCGCTCGCTCGCTTTCACCTCATGTTTGCGACTGACAACAAATGATCAGAACTGATGGACAACTTTGTTCAAGAAAAGACAACAGTATTCCGGCACCGAGATAAAGAAAAGAAAAAAGCCCAACATGAGGCCCGTGCATCACTTTTAGGTAGACTACTTTTATAATCCTGTTAAAACTTTTTTGGGATTTTGATAACATTAAATTAATAATGTGTTTTAATGTCATCTGCCTTAATATCATCTTACAGTTTAAATGTTCCGTTTAATTAAATTCAAATATCCACTTAATCTTTCATTTTCACAACCCTTACAAAAATTAATCCTTGTTTTAAGTAACATTTTCTTGTGTGCAATTTCGAGTGCTTGAGACTATAAAATGAATCAGACAGCTGTATTAGTAAAATCATAGCCATAGGCAACTGTCTAGGTACAATTGTAATTTGTAAATAATAACATTGAATTACAATTTAGTTATTTACTTTATTTTATTAAAGTTCTATTTTGACCACTACAGTAGGTGTTTTTTTGTTTTGTTTGTGTGTGTGTGTGTGTTTGTTTTTTTAACTTCCATAATAATTTGGGGAGGGGGTTAAAAAAAATCTGCATAGGGCGCCCATTGGCCAGCAGAGGCCCTGCATACATTAACATCCCCACATCCTGCACTTATTCACAAAAGTAATTATTATTATTATTATTATTATTTGCATTAAAGCCCTACTGGTTATTTAAATGTTTTATTTGTGTGCTGTTCTGACGTGCGTTTTTTTTTTTTTTTTTTTTTTTTTTTTTGAGCATACTCAAAACAGCGCCTGATTACTGAACTGAAAGTTATGTTTTGTGTTAATACATAAAACACAAGGTTTATGTATAGCCTCAGTTGGTTTGGTCTAAAATGAAAGTAAACAACTGAAATTAACAGATGCATGTCTGTATATTAGATATCTGCAGGTCTTAGGGACATTACTGAACATGCTGCCACTGTAATTAAAGGGATAGTTCACTCTAAAATGTAATTTCTGTCATTGTATATTCACTGACATGCTGTCCCAAACCTACAGTATAATTATTTCTTGTGCTGCACACAAAAGAAGATATTTTTAAGAAGCTGATAACCAAACAGTTGCTGGTCCACAATAACTTTGATAGTGGGGTGGGGGGAGGGGGTTCTCTGGAACTCACTGTGAACCAGCAACTGTTTGGTTTTCCACCTTCAACATAATGTTTATTTTTAGGAAAAGAAGAACATTTATTCAGGTTTAAAACTATTTTTGAGTCAGTACATGAAGGTATAAAAAACAAAACACTAACCTACTTTAATTTTTGGGTGAATTATTCCTTTAATGTTAATAAAACGCCCAAAACAAAGAGAAAAAAAAAAAAAATCACTCAGTACTCTTGACTGAAATACTTTAAAACTGTTGCTTTAATAGTCTTTACTGTATAGTTTTATTTTACTTGTTCATTACATTTTTTGAACGCTTCTGCTAAATACCATTGTACCTAAAAATAAAACCGTTTATTTTTATATGTGTTATGTGTACAGTATTTGTTATGTGTATCTGTGTTCTATTTTTATTTTTTTTATAACGAAGATAAAATAATGACAAAGATTTTAATCTTTTCCCACTTTGGCCTAAATATCCACCATACTTTTTAATATTTTGTTATCTTAATTTAACAAGGTTTGTCTTTTTTATAGGGATATTAGTTTGGCTGTAATGCTCAAACAGCTTGCAAAATAGCAAAACCAACATGACAAACAATCATGATAAAATCATGATTTAAAAAATAAATAAATAAATAATAATAATTTGCCATATCGCCCACCCGAACAAACCAATACACCATACCCCCCCCCCCCTCCCTCAGCAAATAAATAAACAGAACGAAAATACAAATTTAACAGGGCCCACTGATACAACCTGCACCTGGCAGAAAACCACAGCTATGGCCCAAATTAATGTTTCAAATTAATTTTAATAGTTTTTTTTTTTCCGTTTCATTTTCTGCCTCTTGTTTTTTAAAATGCAAAAACGCATTCTCTGTGAATAGCCGTCCAGCTCACGTGTGCATTATACAGGTATTTCCCTAAACAACTAAAGGTCAGATTTCCTGGCACAGAATGAGAGCTTATTTGTGAAGGTCAAAGCATACTTCTGCTGTCTGTATTACGTAATTTTCATTATCGGGAGGATCGGGGACAGCCTCGCACAGATGTATGCAGATATGCCTACTTGACTTGCGTCTCAACGTTCTGCTGTACCCGCACAATCACAGCAGTCTCAAAAAAATAATTTCCTGCGACAGTCCGCAGCCCTCCTGATGAGGAAAATAGGTACGCGGACAGGGACAGTCGAAGTTTTTCAGTTACTGTTTTTATTTTCATTTAATTTTATTAATTTTGATTCTTTTTGTTAACCAACAATTGTAGTTTTAGTTTCAGTTTTAATTTACGAAAAATTACCTTGATTAAACCTATCAAAAATATATATTCAGTACTGTAGCTATATAAAAACGATAAAGGCTTAGTCAGAAAATGTTGAGGTTTTAACTGTTGGTTTTAAACCTTTAGATCAAATGCTGTTGTCATTTAATGGATTTATATTTTTGCATACGGAGCCTGTTTAGGAATTAATCATTCATTTTTGGTAAACAAAAATACAAATTTATCGTCACACAGGGGCGTAAATACAATCATAAAGTCAAAACTTTATTGGCTGTATTTTATAATATTTGCTAAATGTTTGGTTACATATTAATTAAAGAGAACATTAATTAGGTAAAGCCATACACAAATTCAAGGGAGATATATTTAACAAAATTAAATAAAAAATATCCCTAAACCAGTTATAATACTATTTTATTATAGTTTAATAATAATAATAATAATAATAATAATAACAACAATAATAATAATGTACAAATATTAAATAAAAAGACACAATCTGTTACTGAATTTACAAGCCTGTGGGATGGTTAAAATTTTGTATCCATCCCTGAAAATCACAGGCTTCTATGGTCACGAAGGCTTGTTTAGGCATGGCCACAAGAAATGGATGTTGTTTTCTCAACGTAGGATCTCGAGGCTATGACTCCACATTGAGTGGCCACAACACAAGGATGTCTTTATCTCGACATAATAATCTTGTGGCCATGACATATCACATTCCAGGTGGTTGTCCTGCATCTTCAATAAACAAGCTAGAGGTAGTCCGAAATGCAGCAGGTAGAGTCCTTACCAGGTCAAGAAAATATGATCATATTACCCCAATTTTACAGTCTCTGCACTGGCTACCTATTAAGTTCCGTATCATTTACAATTTATTATTACTTGCCTGTAAGGCCCTAAATGGCCCATCAAGCTCTCTTAGGTCACATATGTGGACTTGTTTAGTTCCTAGGATAGCAAACTCCACTAAAGGAGGTAGAGCTTTTTCGCATTTATCTCCCAAACTCTTGAATAGCCTTCCTGATGATATTTGGGGTTCAATACACTCTCTCAGTTTAAATCTAGATTGAAAACACAACTATTTCATTCAGCATTCGAATAATGCATCTCATAATTTGTGACTGCAGTTGTATCTGATTAAAATCACATTATTATTCTTTAGCTTAGGTTAAACTAATTAATTTTACTTGGTTGGAAGTCACCTTTATCTATATAGCGAACAAAAAAAAAAAAAAAAACGGGATCAGCAGTGATGCTAATTATGTCTCTATTTGTTTCTCTGTTTTGCCATGGGTTAACTAGGATTTACACAAGCTACAGTCTGGATCAAGAACCCCTGAGAGGACCTCAGATGACACTAACCCTAAAACAACATGCAAAACTAACAATATTGCAAAAGTGTGATTGCATCATATTATAATTGCTGTTAATAGTGTTGTTCGTCATCTGTTTGACTACGTATTGTATTAATTTTTCAGAAAATTTCTGTCATACACACATAAACTGACATTCAACACTGATAAGCTACTACTAAATATTGTAGAAACTTCATTTTCTGTAAAGTTACTTTGCAGTGATTTGTATCGTAAAAAGCACTATACAAATAAACTTGAATTGAATTCCAGCGAGTTAATTTGATGTCAACACAACATTTTATCACGTTCTCATTAATTCACAGTGTTGAAAATATTTATTCTACCCCCAGCTGATTTTGTAAGTTTGCCCACTTAGAAAGAAATGAAGGGTCTGTAATTTTTATGGTAGGTTTATTTTAACATAGAGACATGGTTAGAAATCTATTTGCATTTCAGTGAGTAAAAAAAAAAAAGTATTTGATCCGCAAGAAAAACATGACTTAGTACTTCGTGTAGAAACCCCTGTTGGCAAGCACAGAGGTAAGATGTATTTTGTAGTTGGTCACCATGTTTGCACACATCTCAGGAGGATTTTGATCCACCCCTCTTTACACTTCTTTGCTGTTGTTTGGCAACTTGAAGTTTCAGCTCTTTCCACATTTTCTATAGGACTGATGTTTGGAGACTGGCTAGGCTACTCCATGACCTTAAAGGGTTAGTTCACTCAAAAATGAAAATGATGTCTTTAATGACTCACCCTCATGTCGTTCCAAACCCGTTAGACCTCTGTTCATCTTCAAGACACAGTTAAAGATTTTAGATGTAGTCTGAGAGCTTTCGGTCCCTCCATTGAAAATATATGTACAGTATACTGTCCATGTCCAGAAATGCAACCGGTTCTTGATTCGAGAATGAGTCAATCTTTCGCTCGTTAGCTTGCTTGGCTCGATGTTCATCTTCAGTATTGGTTTTATTTTGACTCAAAGGGAATGTCAGCCACGTTAAAAAAGTTAACAGCTTAAGTAATTTGTGGATTAATGCTTATTGGAGATGGTAACCGTTTCAAACAAATTAATTCACACCATATTTCATATATTATCGATCAATCTTAACAGATTAATTCTGATCGTTCACTTTTATTTTATATCCGTGAGTGATGTACAAAGATGTACAGAGATGTACAGAGTGCAAAGCGTTTACACTCGTTAGCTTGTCATTAGTGTTTTCATTCGAACCTATCGCTGTTTTCTTTTCTCCTCTCCTCTCTCTCGCTCCAGTTTTTCCAAGTTCATCAAACAACGGCAGTAAGAATATTTCATCAAGCACGGTGAGTAATGGCTTCTCCTGCTATTGTCATTTGCACCTCTTGCCACATGTACAGTATTGTTCAAAATAATAGCAGTACAATGTGACTAACCAGAATAATCAAGGTTTTTAGTATATTTTTTATTGCTACGTGGCAAACAAGTTACCAGTAGGTTCAGTAGATTGTCAGAAAACAAACAAGACCCAGCATTCATGATATGCACGCTCTTCATGATATGATAAATGATCACATATGATAAATGCAGGGAAATAGTTAGGCTGACAGAGAAGATTTCAGAATTAGAGTCACGCATCCAAACTTTAATTGAGGACAGTAAGAATGTTAGGACTCTAGATATGGCTTTGGATGAGTCTACCTCAGGGATTCCTGTACATTGTCTGGTTCCGGCAACAGAGCCCCTGCAGCAGGGCAACTGGGTGACAGGGAGGCAGCATAGTTGTGGGTCAAAACACTGCTCTTCTGTTCCAATCAAAACATTAAACAGGTTCTCCCCACTCAGTGATGCACCCACTGAGAATCCTGATGAAAGTGCTCTAGTTATTGGTGATTCTATTGTACGGAACGTGAATATAGAGACACCAGCCACCATAGTCAAATGTTTATCGGGAGCCAGAGCGCCTGACATCTTGGCAAATTTAAAAGTACTGGCTCATGCTAAACGTAAATACAGTAAGATTGTTATTCATGCCGGCGCTAATGAAGTTCGACTTCGCCAGTTGGAGATCACTAAAAATAACATTAAAGAGGTGTGTGAACTTGCAAGCAAGATGTCAGACACTGTAATATGCTCTGGTCCCCTCCCTGCTTACAGTGTTGACGAGATGCATAGCAGATTGTCATCACTCAATGGCTGGATGTCTAAGTGGTGCCCACAGATTAACATAGGTTTCATAGACAATTTAAAAGTGCTCGCTAATGCTAAACGTAAATACAGTAAGATTGTTATTCATGCCGGCGCTAATGATGTTCGACTTCGCCAGTTGGAGATCACTAAAAATAACATTAAAGAGGTGTGTGAACTTGCAAGCACGATGTCAGACACTGTAATATGCTCTGGTCCCCTCCCTGCTTACAGTGTTGACAAGATGCATAGCAGATTGTCATCACTAAATGACTGGATGTCTAAGTGGTGCCCACAGAATAACATAGGTTTCATAGACAATTGGACAAGCTTTTTGGGGCAGACCTGACCTGTTGAAAGAGATGGTCTTCATCCCTCCTGGGGTGGCGCCACTCTTCTCTCTAGAAATATGGCAAATAGTCTTAGTGTTTATACTTGACTAACTGGGGCCCAGGTCAGGAAGCAAACAGACTGGCTAAACCAACCGTCTGCTAGCTGCCTCACGTCACAGGTGTCAGCTAATTCTCAGCACATAGAGACTCTTTCACCTAGATATCACACTATAGAGACTGTGTCTGTTCTCCGAACTAGAAAATACAAAAAAACATCCAAACCAAGTTAAGATTAACAATTTAATTGAGGTTCAACAAATAAAAAACAGATGCAATATGGATAAACAAATGATAAAGCTTGTCTTATTGAATATCAGATCTCTTTCTACGAAAACACTTTTTGTAAATAATATGATCACTGATCATAATATAGATGTGCTCTGTTTGACAGGAACCTGGCTAAAACCTGATGATTACATTATTTTAAATGAGTCCACCCCCCAAGATTACTGTTATAAACATGAGCCGCGTCTAAAAGGCAAATGGGGAGGTGTTGCTTCAATTTATAACAACGTTTTCAGGATTTTTCAGAGGGAAGGCTTCAAGTATAACTCGTCTGAAGTAATGGTGATTCATATAACATTATCCAGAGAAACAAATGTTAATGATAAATCCCCTGTTATGTTTGTACTGGCTACTGTATACAGGCCACCAGGGCACCATACAGACTTTATTAAAGTTAAAAAGTTTGGTGATTTTACATCCGAGTAAGTTCTGGCTGCAGATAAAGTTTTAATAGTTGGTGATTTTAATATCCATGTTGATAATGAAAAAGATGTATTGGGATCAGCATTTATAGACATTCTGAACTCTATAGGGGTTAGACAACACGTTTCAGGACCTACTCATTGTCGAAATCATACTCTAGATTTAATATTGTCACATGGAATTGATGTTGATAGTGTTGAAATTATGCAGCCAAGTGATGATATCTCAGATCATTATTTAGTTTTGTGCAAACTTCAAATAGCCAAAATTTTAAATTCTACTTTATGTTACAAGTATGGTAGAGCCATCACTTCTACCACAAAAGACTGCTTTTTAAGTTATCTTCCTGATCCAAATTTCTTAGCATATCCAAAACCTCAGAACAACTTGATAATGTAACAAAAACTATGGACTCTCTCTTTTCTAGCACTTTAAGTACAGTTGCTCCTTTACGCTTAAGGAAGGTTAAGGAAAACAGTTTGACACCATGGTATAATGAGCATACTCGCACCCTAAAGAGAGCAGCCTGAAAAATTGAGCGCAGCTGGAGGAAAACAAAACTAGAGGTATTTCGTATTGCTTGGCGAGAAAGTAACCTATCCTACAGAAAAGCATTAAAAACTGCTAGATCTGATTACTTTTCTTCTCTTTTAGAAGAAAACAAACATAACCCCAGGTATTCATTCAATACTAAATTAATTGCTAAATTAACAAAAAATAAAGCCTCAACAAGTGTTGACATTTCCCAACACCACAGCAGTAATGTGTAACAACGAGTTTTACATAGTAATTAACTCAAATGATAAATAGGGAATTTGAATAATTAATCAGGAATATGATTAATATATATCTCAGATGACAGTTACATTTAATTTTATTGATTATGAAAAATAGCTCAATTGTCTATACCAATAACTAATTACAGGGCACTGTAACTTACTCATTAATATGTCAATATTCCATTCTTCATATCAATTATTGTGATATCTCTTACTGAAATTACTGTAAATCAAACAGTGGTTTGTCCAGCAAACCAGATTGACCTATCAATTTTCAATAAAGTTATCACTCCTTATAATTCAAGGAAAAATATTCTCTGGCCATGAAAACATTATCCTATCCTTATGATAAATTTAGTTTCTAAATTTAAAGCTTGTAGCTAAAGATCAGACCTTTCAGTGACTCGTAATGTGAGTGGGGTGGAGTCCAAGCCAATCATGAATATAGGGTTTTTAATAATTCAACTAGTGATACATCGAAACTACAAATCACACAGAGTAAATATGCGTACGGCAATACAGACAGTAACCTTTATACAAGACATAACGGAATCCAAATAAAAGAGAGAGAGAGAGAGAGAGAGAGAGAGAAAGAGAGCGAGCGAGCGAGCGAGCGAGAGAGATAGAGAGAGAGAGAGAAAATGGAGAAAGCGAGAGAGATCACAGAATGAGCTTAGGTATGAAAATCAAACGAAAGCTTCCAAAGGAGCCATGAAAATGGCTTTCCTTTCCTCTGTCCCTGTGCTGAGGGGGACGGCGAAATGAGCGCGGCCCAAGGCCGCGCCGAGGGTCTTTCAAAAGCATGACGATTAAAAAAACACCAAACAGTATATATATATATATATATGATCAAAACATGAAGTTACATTTAAATGCAGAATTACATACGTTTAAAGATTTGATTAACACATGATAACACTGCAGATAGTCCCAATTTATATGGGAAACATCTAATGTACCAAAAAGAAATGCGTAATACATTTAGAAAACATAAAAACAAAAAGGTAATGGTTTAGAATGCATTGGGAAAAGAAACCAGTGATTTGGCTTCTCTCCTGTCCTGTTGTCCAGGGTGGTCGTAAAGTTTTACGACCTGCAGGGGTGGGGGTTGCAGAAACATGGCTCTCTTTGAGAAAGTTAAAGTGAGGAGAGACATTTCCTAAAGTATAAGCTAGCAACTTATACTCTTCACTGGCTGGCGCCAGGCTGAATTTAACCCATGAATCGATGACCTGCATTTGTGTTACATCTCCCCCTTTACGTCAGATGAAGTCCCTGTGTGGACATCATCGGACGACAATCATCAGGATGGGCAGATGCAGGTGAATCGTGATGGTCATGTAGCAGGTGGGTCCTGAAGCTGAAGATTCAGCTTGATGAGGTTCGGTGTTGTCTTTGACTTGGCACCCCCTTTCCGGGGATTCCATCGGAGACCTCCAGCCACAGTTGTCGTGAGTTTGACTGTAGAGGTTTGCATCTCGTTGAGTATCCTGTATAGGATGAAGGTCACTGTTACGGCCTAAGCCTTCTGAGTGTTGAATCTGTATTTGTTTGTTCGTTTGTGATCTAATTAGTCTTTTCTCTTCTGAGTGTTAGGCTCCGCCCCTTCACACCTGTGTCCTGTTTCTCTGATGGCTCAACTAGAGTATATAAGAGAAGGGTGAACCAGAATGAAGCAGGCAGCAGTGAATTCCATTCACCGGTGAATGTTGTGTGCATCATGATGTCCAGCCTCCGAAGAAAGCTGTGTTCTATTTGATGTTTATTTGGTTTGATCTATTTGTCAGTGTCTGTAGAGTATATTCTTTGACTTGGGTATAGTTTAATTGTTATTGTTACATGTGGAGAGTTGAGGTGAATGAGAGATGTGAGATTGAGTGATCATTTATTAGTCCAAAAATAAATGGTTAAATTGCTGTTGGCCTCATGTCTCCTCTTATGTTGTGGACCCCTTTCTCAACGAGCATTTTATAACAGGGGTTCGTAACATAAATGGGGGCTCGTCCAGGATCTTGTCCTGATTTTTCTTTTAAGGTTGATTGATCCTGAATTGGATTCTGTGGAGCAGATTGGGGGTGATCCTACGTATTCTCCGGTTAGAAAGAGTGAGCCAGCAGGGCTGTGTCTAGCGCCAGTCCTGACGACGGTTTGCTGTTTATTGTTTTCTTTATTATTTTAGTTTGTTGTTTTTGGAGGTATTCCGGGGGAGAGAGTAATCTCTTAATCGGTACCCTCTGAAGACTAGTTAGGTTATAGTTAGCTTGATGGTTAGGTAAGTAGGACCGGAGTGCGTTGGTGTATTCCTTATTGCTTATACATTGGGTTTTCTTTTGTCTTCTTGTAAAGATGGCAACCTTTGAGTTGAGTCAATTTATAGATCAACCTAGTGTTGAAGTATTAGTGTTGAATATTTTTGACGGAAAAATGATTTGTTTCTCATTGCTTAACATTATGAGATTTCTATCTCTAGAACACTGCGTAAAGAAGCGTTAAAAGCTTGTTTGGTGGCTAGTTTGACTAATAAGGGGGTATTTCCTTCTATGGAAACTGTTCCTGTTGCAGCAGCGGAGTTGGCGGCACCGGCTGCAGGAAGTCCTCCCTTACGTGTGTTGACTGGTGATCCAGTCACTCCATTGATTGAGGTTGGTGCGGAGGTAGGTCCGTCGTCTTCAATGCCTAAATTTGAACCTCTTTCACTTTCTACACAGTCGTCACCGGTAGTTAGTTCAGATTCACGTTTAAAGTTACGTTTAGCACTGTTACAATGGGAGACTCAGGATAGAGCTCAGGCGAGACAAGATGATTTGAAGCGTCAGATCGAGATGTATCGAATTGATGCAGATACAAAAGTGCGACTGCGGGAGTTGGAGTTGCAGGCTGTAGCAGAGGTACCTAAAAAATCTACTTTTAAAACATCTAGTTTGAAGGGTAATTCTGAGACCCCAGCAGGTCCATCAAATTCGAGTATTAGTTCTGTCTCGACTGATACCGCATCGGAACTCAACTCATTTTGATGTTGTTAAAAATATCTCTATTGTTCCACCCTTCTGTGAGAAGGAAGTTGAAGCATATTTTCAAGCTTTTGAACGAGTTGCAGTTGCTTTAAGATGGCCAAACGAAGTTTGGGCACTAATGTTACAATGTAAACTATCGGGTAAGGCGCAAGAGGTGTGTGCATCTCTCTCGTTAAAGGAAAGCGTACAGTACGATGCCGTGAAAACCGCAATTCTACGGGCATATGAATTGGTGCCTGAGCATTATCGACAGCGATTTCGTACCACAAAGAAGGCAGTGTCTCAAACGTATGTCGAGTTTGTTCGTGAAAAGGGAATTTTATTTGATCGGTGGATAAAAGCGTGCAAGGTAACTGACTATAATTCTTTGCGAGAACTTTTGCTGATTGAAGAATTTAAAAACTGCGTTCCAGAACGTACTGCATTGTACTAAAATGAACAAAAAGTCAGCACCGTACAACAGGCTGCTGTGTTAGCTGACGAGTTAGCATAACAGTCACGCCAAGAGTCAGGGCGGGACCAATGATGGTGGAGATGCACCGTGCAGTGTCGGCAGCAGTCCAGGCTCGGACCGCAGATGACGGGTTCAGAGCGGGCTGTCGAGGCCGTGCTTGGAGGGCTGTGTCGACAGGAGTAATGTCAATGTGTTGGGCGGTACCTTTCAGTACTTGGTCAAGCAGGTTGGCACGGGTGGCGGTGTCATGCTGGTCGTAGGTCAGCGTAGCTGAGCGCACAGGAGTGTTGACGAGCCATCTGTTACCCACAATCTCTGCTTGCGTTTCTGTGACTTGTGTACGAGGCTTGGCTTCGGCAGGGCAGCGCGTATCGCTGACCCAGGGTTGCAGCTCGCAGATTCCTTCAGAGTTGTGTCTGAGGAAGGGTTTGCTAAGGCAGAGATAATGAATGTCTTTGGACAAAGCACACATGTGCATGTTTGGGGCCAGGTACAGCTCTGTGTCGCTGTCATGGTAGGCCACCACATTTGGAATGTGTGTTTTGGTGTGGCTGTTGCTTTTCCACATCCTGACACTGACAATGTCTTTAGGTCTGTAGACTTGGCTTGGGTTGGTTCAGGAGCACGTTCACTTCTCTCTGTTTGGGGTTGACGTGCCGTAGGAAGGCGCTATCCAGAGAGTTGGCCAGGTGTATTTGTAGCAGGTCAGCTGGCATGGTGATGGCGTAAGACAGCACAGTTAACAAAAGGCTTAAGGGTGTCATGTATGGTGGGGTTTTACTCGTGGTTAGGCTGTCATTGGAGGAGCTAACCTCCCACAGCATGTCTGTTGTTAACGCTGTAAACAGCTGAGTCTGGGTAAAGTCCTTCTGGAAGACAGTAAACAGTGGTTTCAAGGAGTTTACGGTCTGGTTCGCTGCATTGACACTGGACATAATGTTAAACATTCTGGCGGCAGCAGCGGCTCTAAGCAAAGCTCCCGGGAACTGTTTGGAGCGGTGGTGGTGTCCACTTAACTCCATTTGTGTAACAGTCACTTTCTCATGTTGGCTGAACATGTGTTTGACATCGGCCTCAGTGTGAGTGAGGGAGTCCTCTCTCCATCGGAACCTTGTACATCTGTATTCAGTTACAGTCCTGGGGTAGTGTGCCCTGTCATCGGTGGTCAGGAGTCTCAGCGGTTTTCGCGGTGGCAGCTGTCCTCTCTTTGGCTGACAGCACGGGCACGGCAAACCACAGCAGCATCCTGGTACAGATAATAGGGAGAGAGAGAGAGAAAGGGGAGAAAGAAACAAACCAGGGCTGTCTTTGGTTGGACAGGGCAGCCTCTTTGCTTAGTGGGCGGCGACTGGGTTTAGCTCGTCCTCGCCCATGTTTTGCCACATCTTGCTGCTGGCATGACGCTTGCCTCAGTGTTTTGTCAGTGGCTCTGGTGCTGCGTGGTTGTCAGTGAGTGTAGACTGGTTGCCAGGGTGGATGGAGGGGTCTGAGAGGTGGTAAAGCAAAGTCATTATCGAGGTTTCAGAAGCCCGCATGTCCGCTATGTTGGTCTGTGTAGACAACGGAGCCAGCGTAAGCGATTCTGATGTAGGCAGTTTAGCAAGTAAAGTTCTTATGCTGTGTGTAATCATTTCAACCTTGAATGTGGGTGGGTGGGTTGGGAGTGACCACAGAATGTTGTTTGGTGTGCCAGTTTTGGCAAGTGTGTCAGTGTGATCTTTAAAGTCCTTGTCTAGACATGGTAGCTTCGAGTGTCCTTTTACCTTCTTCCAGTACACGATCACATTGTGTGTTTTTGTGATGTTATCACATTGCTGGAACAGGTGTTGGTGTTTGACATGCTTGTTGTTTGCAAGTGTGAGTCCGAGTTCCACACATTCAGGTGAGGATTGGAAGAAACCCAGCATGTGTTGTAAAGTTTGACCACATTGCAGGTTGAGCCGAACAGCGACCCCTTTGGTGTAAGCTGGTACCACCGTACCCTGTTTGTTGACTAAGGTACAGAGGCATGAACATGAGCTTGTCGTTAGGGCGTTGTACTCATGGCTAGCTGCTGGGGTTCCCGTGACCTCTGTGACCTGACCGGCTGGTTCTGTGGGAGTTTCCGTGACCTCTGTGACCTGACAGTCTGGCTCTAGCAACCTGTGTGGCTGGAGAGAAAGAGGTTCTCGCACTTGAGCAAAGTCTTTTAGCTGTTTGAAGTTCAGAAAAGGGTCAAAGTGTTCTAGCAGGTCTTTGTCAATGAGAGATGTAAGAGTGTTCATTGGTGGGGCATACATGGGATGTATTAGACTCATCGGAACGATTGTCAGGTGAATGGAAACAACCTGTTCAAACTGGATGTCATTCTGTCTGTACACCTGTACATTCAGTTCATAAGTTTGAGGTGTAAGAGTTCGATCTTGTCTCTTAGCTTCAAATTGGAGTCTTTTGAAAAGGTGAGATGAGATCACCATCAGGTTTGATCCTGTGTCGATCAGGTCTTCCCTGTTGACTCCTTTTCGGGCCCACCCCCTTTTTGACAAGGCTGCCCAGGAATGTTGGCATCAGGGCAGGTGTGACGATCGGTGGGTGGTGAGGACCTTGTGTAGCTCGCTGCGAAGGCAGGTAGTCAAAACAGCATTTTCTGGTACCTTGTGTTTGTGGTACCTGGTGTGAGGACCTGTGCTGTCTCGTTCAGGGTGTGCAGCTGTTGGCTGTGGAGCTTGGGTGTTGTTGTCACTTTGTGCTGTGACAGTTAGCTCTGTGGTCTGTAGATGACGGGCAGTGTTCTGGGTGCTTGGCTCATCTTCCTTGTGAGTTTTCATGTGAAGAAGATCTTTCAGCACCCTCAGGATCTCTGCTGTCTCAGACGTGGCTGCATTGTGTTTTTCTCATGTGGGCTCAGGGTTAACTCCAAGCAGTGCTCAGAGACAGAGACTTTGGGGTTTTTCACAGTCTTTTCACAAATAGTCTTTTGCTTGGTGCAAGCTTTGTGGGCTAAGTTCCGTAACTCTTGTGTAGTCCTGTTACGTGGACACGCTGGGACTCTGAGATGAAAACTCCAACTGGCATGTAGGTTTAGGAGGAACAGAGTTTTTAAGTTGACATCCTGTTCCATACCTGGTTCGTTGCATGCTCGGAAGTAGGCTTTTCATAGCTGACTACAGAAATTCTGTGGGTTTTCAAATCGGCCCTGTTTGAGGTCCATAGCAATAAGGAGCCCATGGTCTGAGTTTGGATCAGAGAATTCAAGAATCAAAGTCTGTAGCAGTTGCTGGTAGTACACTTTGACAGTCTCTGGTTGACGATCCAGAAAACAATGCACATCACGGCTGGACGTGATTTTTAACAGGTACAATGTGTTCACCTCTGTCACGTTGGCGACAGTTTGCAAATGAAAGTCAATGGCTTGTAAAGAAGCATGAACGTCATGTCCTCCTGCAGGATCTGGATTGAATGTAGAAATGCTTCTGGCTAGCTTGTGAAGTTCTCTGTGAGCAGTGCAGGGTTTGGTGACATGCGTTCTCTGGAAGGGTTCTCTCCCCTCCGTTGTTGACAGATGTTCTTCTAAGCTGGCTGGTGATTTCTTGAGCTGTGAGCTTACACCCCCTTTTTCAGCTCTGGGTTCTTGGCTGAAAGGGTTGGAGTGGCGGGCCGGGAGAAGCTTTGTGGTGTGCGTTTCTCCGATCCAGCCACTCTGTAATCTGTGAGATTGTCTCAGTTCTGTGTGAACAGTGTCACGTTCATCTTGGAGCTTGTCTCTCTGCAGAATAAGCTTGTTGAATTTAGCTCGGGCCGCTTGCAAGTGTGTTTTGCAGGCCCAGGTTTTATAGTCTCTTTCTTTCAGTTCAGTCTCTGCTCTTTTTAGGAGAGCGTCACCTTGCTGGAGTTTTTTGTTGAGTTCTTTTCTGGCTTCTCTCTCCAGCTGTTCTCTTTGATCTGTGTCAAGGCGAAGATCTTGCGAAGATCTATGTCGTCCTCTTTCTCGCGCTGGTTCTGGGTCTCGAGGAGGAGCTGATCAAGATGACTCTGGGTTGGGGCCTGGTCCTGCCAGGCCTCCTCCGCGATGTTGCTCCGTTCACTGAGCCGTGCCTGGGCGACGAGAATGTGAACTAGGCTTCCGAAGATCCTGGCGAGTTCTTTGTAGTAGTCGCTTTGGTTTGGATCGCGTGCCATCAGTTCATCTAGCTCGGTGTCTAGTTGCTCTGGGTGCTGCAGGTTACTGGCGTCTTTGGGCAGGAAGGGGGTCGTCACTGCTTTAACCATGTCGAGAGGTGGCCCCTGTGGACTGCTGGACTGGATGCCTGGAACATCCTGACTCTCTGTCGGTGAGAGAAGCACAGCACACACACACAAAAAGACCAATTCAAGTTCGTTCTACGTTTAACGAGCTATATTCATACGGGCTGTGCCGTTTATGAGAATATTGGGGCTAACTGATGCAAACAGTCAGACAGTTAAGTAGCCAATTAACTTGGGTCAATGAAGGACCTGAAATGGAGATTTGACAGGCAGTAGCCTAGCGGGTCGTGTGATGACACCGGCTGCTGGTTGGCTCTACAATTTAACTTTGTGTTGGTGGCTCACAAGTTACTGTCTCTATGTGAAATGAAAGAAACAAATCACAACAGAACAGGGGATAGAAAAAGATCAAAGTGAAACACAACACTTGAAATGAGACAACAACAATAGAAACACAATGTGTTAGTGAGAATAAGGAGGCCTAAGCCTACTGCTAGGTTTTAAGATAGGGCCAACAGGTGAGTGGGCTATCTGGAGTACTGCTTCTCTGTCTTTAACCTGCTGAGCAGAAAACTTAATTCAAATTAAAAATTAAAAACTGGTTTAAATCAACATTTAAAATAAGCATGTAAGAATTAAAAGGAAAATCGGAATAATATCCTAAAATAACCCATGATAGCTTGTTAGTTATCATTAATAATGTAAGGGAAACAGGTCAATTTAGCTCAAAGGGAATCATTTAAGATTTTAAAGGGAATTTGAACAGAATCACTGTTTCACGGCTGTTCACGGAGACACGCCTGCGGTTCAGTGAACGAGCCGTTTAACATCAAATCTGCGCTAGATACTAATATCCAAACTATAGTGAAAACACTATCAATTAGCATAGTAACAAGATCGGCAGTTTAAGACATTAACTTGTAAGCACAAAACACAAGATACGTCTCTTTTCAATATGAATAAGGCTTTATTAGATAAATCTAAGACATATAAACTAATCTAACACATAAACGCACGCACTCACACATTCGCACAAGTTGCAGGAAGATCGAAAGTTAGGAAAATATGAGTTTAAGAGAATGGAAATATGGAATTCCGAGTTTACAGCAATACGTTTAATTGCATAGACATGAACAACCATCAATCACGTAATTAGCCCTTGCATTGAGTTCCTCAATGTGACTAAAATTATATTAGATACACCAGCACAAAAAATATCTGGGGATACGTTGCCTTCGTTTCCTGTGAAAGGGACTCCCGTTGAAAGGGGTATCCCGGTGTCGCTGATTGGCTGGAAGTTCAGTAGTGAAGTGACGTCTTGGGAAGCCCGTGGTTGTTGGGCGTTGGCTGAAAGTGCAGAGTCGTGTGCGCTGGTCGAAGTTGAACCGGCATCCGAGGTCAGGCGTCGGAGACTCGACGTTACAAAACTTAACTCAGAACATGAAACTCTCAAACGGAAAAGAAAAGAAATAAAGTTTGACGAGACTAGGTTGTGTTCCTTCTCATCGTGACATAGTAGCAGCAGGCAGGCACGCTGGAAACGCGCTCAAAGAACCATGATGACTAACCGCATGGCTAGATGCTACAAGCTAAAGCTAGGTAGCAAAGCTACAAGCTAAAAGCTAAGAGCAGGCATGACTGATAGCACGAGCAAGGCTGGAACTAAAAGCCGACATGGCTAATAGCAGCAGCTAGGGACTAAAAGCAGACTAAAAGCAAGGCATGACTGATAGCACAAGCAATGCTAGAACTAAAAGCAAAATTTCATGGGGTCCAAAGTATTTAAACTTCCTTGTTGGCCACCCCTCAAATGTTGCCTTGACCAATCAGATATGGTCTTGGGTCTGGGTATCATAAATCATTTTTTTATCTTACCAAGCATGTGGTTCTTGCCTCACAGGGTCTAATTTTGGACATGATTCCTATAACATGATTATGATATATTTTACAAATAAATGATTGTCAGGACAACATCAAGCAAGAAAATTCGATTATATCAATACTAGACATGACTATGTATCCTATAGTTATCAAAAGACATACACAATAAGTGATTATACATGATAGTCAAATGTGCGGGTTACACATAAATGAATATGGAGTTAAGCAATGGAACGATTCATTTATAAGTCTTTTTGAGTTCTTTCTGGTCCATATATAATTTATAAAAAGCAGTTTCTTTGCCATTCTCTGGCAAAGGGACTTTTCTGTGGAGACAAAGGTTTAAAGCCCTTCCCCCTTAGGAATTTCAGTCTGGTTCTGCTGGCTGGGGGGAAGTCAAGGCAAGTATTTAACTTGATCTCCTGGGTTTACATGTGATGTCCAGCGTTGCATTTCAATCACGAACAATAAATTTGACAATCTCTTCTTCGAATTAAAATTGTCAATAATTGTTCTATTGGTGTTAATGTTGAAAGCTGTTGTGTGAACAAGTTGGTTGGTTGGTCATCTTGCTTGGTTCTTGTGGCACTAGAACTGATTTATGACTTCCTGAGGAGTTCGGCTCTCGTTTCAATGCACACAGCTCTGATAGACTCTTTGATTTGTCTAGTTCGACTCATTTCTGCTACAATAATTATGAAATTAATTAAACAGGGTGAGATTAATCAAAAAGGGTAAAAGTGGACATGCAATTCAAAACAGAATGGAAAAGACAGAGGTCTGTTAGTCGATTTAACAGGAGACTGCCACTAGATGGCTTACCTTCTAAGTGGGTCAATCAGTAGTTGACCTGAAACATCTAGATTTCCACTATTAAACAATTACATTTTAATTCAAATCATGTTTGAACCAAACTCAAAGTAAATGTAAACAGTCAAAGGCAGGGAAAATTATTTTGTTTCCCTGTAATAATATTCGCAGGAGCAAAGCTGTAAATGCAAATAATTATCGAGAATTTAAACATCTAATTCAAATACATCACAGGAGATTAGAAATTAGCAATCAGAACGCATTATCTGAAACGGCCACAGGATGGCGACTTTGCACCCATGCAAGCTGGAATCAGAAAGCAGGGCGTAACCTGAAATTTCTGAACCACAAATTCCCTCTGGTGTTTAGATAGCGGAATTACAATTTCAATATGACTTAGAAATTATCTGATCGTTTGTCAGGCTGATTTTCTGCATCAAAAATCACAAGTAACAAACAGAAAGTTTATACATTATACATATTAAACATAGGGTGAAGGAAGGATCCGTTCACTTCCAAAACAAATGTAACAAAACAGGAATTTTCCATCTGTTGACTCCAATAGACATTTATCAAAATAGCACTTATGATTTAAATGTTTTAGGTTTAAAAATCGGGTAGCTAAGCCAATTTTAGACCAGGAGTTTTTATCGTTTATTTATTTTATTTTTTTGAATATCATGTGGTTCACCACAAATTCAATAACGATATTTTATAAGCAAGGCCTTTTTAACTGAATCAGAGGAACATCGCTCATGTTCAGATTTACATGTTGCAACTAATAAAAGATTTCTTTATCTTTTAATTATTCATATTAAAATGTTCTCACTGTAAAAAGATTTTGGTCTTTCTTAACAGGATACTTTTAACATTATACTGCAGTTTACTTTCATTAAAAATAACAGTGACTATACTGTTAAGTTTCTATAAATACCTAACTTTTTGCCTCAGTCAGTTAGGAGTAAGTTCGCGTCTTGCGACTTATCTCACAAGTAACGTTACATAATTTCATAGCGCACATGCAGAAATTATTAAAAACCATATACACAGATTGATTGCTCACAAATCGACGTTTGAAATGCCCGCGTTATCTCCACCAAAACGTAACAACAATGAGTTTTACATAGTAATTCAAATCAAATGATATATAGGGAATTTGAATAATTAATCAGGAATATGATTAATATATATCTCAGATGACAGTTACATTTAATTTTATTGATTATGAAAAATAGCTCAATTGTCTATACCAATAACTAATTACAGGGCATCATTAATGTCAATATTCCATTCTTCATATCAATTATTGTGATATCTCTTACTGTAAATTACTGTAAATCAAACAGTGGTTTGTCCAGCAAACCAGATTGACCTATCAATTTTCAACAAAGTTATCACTCCTTATAATTCAAGGAAAAATATTCTCTGGCCATGAAAACATTATCCTATCCTTATGATAAATTTAGTTTCTAAATTTAAAGCTTGTAGCTAAAGATCAACCATCTCAGTGACTCGTAATGTAAGAGGGGTGGAGTCCAAGCCAATCATGAATATAGGGTTTTTAATAATTCAACTAGTGATACATCGAAAATACACATCACACAGAGTAAATATGCGTACGACAATACAGACAGTAACCTTTATACAAGACATAACGGAATCCAAATAAAAGAGAGAGAGAGAGAGAGAGAGAGAGAAAGAGCGAGCGAGCGAGAGAGAGAGAGAGAGAGAGAGAGAGAGAGAGAGAGAAAATGGAGAAAGCGAGAGAGATCACAGAATGAGCTCAGGTATGAAAATCAGTCAGTAACCTTTTTGGAAGCCAACAACAATCAGATCATAGCAACACTTTAATGCAGCATTTAAATCTCCATAGAAAAGTGATACTTGCATGGCCCATCGTGCGTGAGCGTGGTCTTTTTGTGACGCTTTGTGCGCTGGTCCTTTTAAAAACAGCGTGCGTGTGCCAGAGGCGGAAAGGTTCAACAAACAATGTTCCAGAATTCGTCTTCCTTGTGTGGAGAGGTGAATAGTTGAATAAACTTAGTAAAGAAAAGAAAACAAACAACAAAAACGAAATCTTCCAAAGGAGCCATGAAAATGGCTTTCCTTTCCTCAGTCCCTGTGCTGAGGGGGACGGCGAAATGAGCGCGGTCCAAGGCGGCGCCGAGGGTTGCACATGAGAGCAGCGTATCCGAGAACCAAGAACGAGAAGAAGAGAAGAGAAGCGGATCTTGTCCGGTCGGTTCTTATGGCTTGGGATGGTTCACGCCTCTTTTTGCGTAAGCAGCCAATGAACGTCCGCGATCAGAAGCGGGGGAAAAGTTTCTTTGTCTCTGTGGAAACAACTCCCTAGTGATTTAGGGCTTGTCCGATTTCATCAGGGATATTCTAGCAAGTTCGTAATTCCAGATTAAATACATTTTTCATTACTTTGCTCTAGATAAATTGGTCTGTCAAAGCATGACGATTACAAAAACACCAAACAGTATATATATATATATATATATATATATATATATATATATATATATATATATATATATATATATATATATATAAATGATCAAAACATGAAGTTACATTTAAATGCAGAATTACACACATTTAAAGATTTGATTAACACATGATAACACTGCAGATAGTCCCAATTTATATGGGAAACATCTAATGTACCAAAAAGAAATACGTAATACATTTAGAAAACATAAAAACAAAAAGGTAATGGTTTAGAATGCATTGGGAAAAGAAACCAGTGATTTGGCTTCTCTCCTGTCCTGTTGTCCAGGGTGGTCGTAAAAGTGAGGAGAGACATTTCCTAAAGTATAAGCTAGCAACTTATACTCTTCATATAACAAGGATTAACCATTTTATGCAATCCATAAACATATTTAAAATACATATTAATAAAATGATGAAAGTAAGGAACTTCTAAGAAAGGTTTCTTTTTGTGTTCAGGAATTTGGTTGGGGGTTTTCATTTCTCCTTTGAGGCTCGCACGGGTATCGTAAAATAATTTAAGTCCAGCCAGACTGGCGCCAGGCTGAATTTAACCCATGAATCGATGACCTGCATATGTGTTAAAAATGACTTTATGAACTACTTCTAAAATCGATACTATTAGAGATAAAATTGCAACCATTCAGCCGTCAGCTACAGTATCGCATCAGACAGTGCACTATAGACCCCCTGAGGAACAGTTCCACTCATTCTCTACTATAGGAGAGGAAGAATTGTATAAACTTGTTAAATCATCTAAACCAACAACATGTATGTTAGACCCTATACCATCTAAGCTCCTAAAAGATGTGCTTCCAGAAGTCATAGATCCTCTTCTGACTATTATAAAATCCTCATTGTCATTAGGATGTGTCCCCAAAACCTTCAAACTGGCTTTTATTAAGCCTCTTATCAAAAAAACACAACTTGACCCCAAAGAACTAGTTAATTATAGACCAATTTCGAATCTCCCTTTTCTGTCCAAGATACTAGAAAAGGTGGTATCCTCACAATTATATTCCTTCTTAGACAAAAATGGTATATGTCAGGATTTCCAGTCAGGATTTAGACCATATCATAGTACTGAGACTGCTCTCCTTAGAGTTACAAATGATCTGCTATTATCATCTGATCGTGGGTGTATCTCTCTATTAGTTTTATTGGATCTTAGTGCTGCGTTTGACACAATTGACCACAACATTCTTTTGCATAGAGTATCAAAATCAACTGCGGGCAGCAGATCCTTTTCCTATTTGGTGCCTAAACTCTGGAATAACCTACCTAACATTGTTCGGGAGGCAGACACACTCTTGCAGTTTAAATCTAGATTAAAGACCCATCTCTTTAACCTGGTTTACACATAACATACTAATATGCTTTTAATATCCCAAACAGTTAAAGGATTTTTAGGCTGCATTAATTAGGTAAACCGGAACCGGGAACACTTCCCATAACACCCTACGTGCTTGCTACATCATTAGAAGAATGGCATCTACGGCATTTGTCTGTTTCTCTCTTATTCCGAGGTCACCGTAGCCACCAGATCCAGTCTGTATCCAGATCAGAGGGTCACTGCAGTCACCCGGATCCAGTATGTATCCAGACCAGATGGTGGATCAGCAACTACAAAGGACCTCTATTGCCCTGAAAGACAGCGGAGACCAGGAGAACTAGAGCCCCAGATACAGATCCCCTGTAAAGACCTTGTCTCAGAGAAGCACCAGGACAAGACCACAGGAAACAGATTATTCTTCTGCACAATCTGACTTTTGTGCAGCCTGGAACTGAACTGCTGGTTTCGTCTGGTCAGAGGAGAACTGGCCCCCCCAACTGAGCCTGGTTTCTCCCAAGGTTTTTTTCTCCATTCTGTCACCGATGGAGTTTCGGTTCCTTGCCGCCCTCGCCTCTGGCTTGCTTAGTTGGGGTCACTTCATCTACAGCGATATCATTGACTTGATTGCATATAAATGCACAGACACAATTTAAACTGAACAGAGATGACATCACTGAATTCAATGATGAACTGCCTTTAATCTATCATTTTGTATTATTGACACACAGTTTTCATAATGTTGTTTAGTTGCTTTGAAGCAATTTATTTTGTTTAAAGCACTATATAAATAAAAGTGACTTGACTGTGGTCCCAACTGTCTTTTAATCGTTAACAAGCTATTCCTGTGTAGTTTGGGGCTGATTACTCACCTTTCATTATCATCCTTACCCCATGAGGCAAGACCTTGCTTCACACCCAGGCTGACTGATGGTTGTTTTGTATTTCTTCCATTTCCAAATAATCCAGCCCACAGTTATCTCCTCCTCACCAAGTTCATTGCTGATTGTTTTTTAGTCCATTTGGGGAAGTCGTGGCCTAGTGGTTAGAGAATCGGACTCCCAATCGAAAGGTTGTGAGTTCGAGTCTCGGGCCAGCAGGAACTGTGGGTGGGGGCAGTGCATGTACAGTGCTCTCTCCACCCTCAATACCACGACTTAGGTGCCCTTGAGCAAGGCATCGAACCCCCACCTGCTCCCCGGGCGCCGCAGCATGTGTGTGTGTGTTCACTGCTCTGTGTGTGTGCACTTCGGATGGGTTAAATGCAGAGCACAAATTCTGAGTATGGGTCACCATACTTGGCAGAATGTCACGTCACTTTTTTTTTTTTTTTTTTTTAAAGCCTTGTGCAGCTCTACAATGTTGTCTCTGACATCCTTTAACAGCTATTTGGTCTTGCCCATGGTGGCAGAAGAGGTTGGAATGGAAGATACAGATTGTGAGGACAGGTGTTTTATACACCTAATAATCTGGCATTAGGATAACTTCTTAAAGTGGCAGGAATAATCTGTGTTCCACAAATGCACATAACCAGTCTGTGGGAGCCAAAATTCTTGCTGGTTGGTAGAGGATCAAATACTTATTTCAATGACTGAAATGCAAATCAATTTCAGACCTTTTTTTTATTTTATTTTTTGGTTGATATTCTGTCTCTATTGTCTCTATGTAAAATTAAGCTACCGTAAACAATTACAGACCTTTAATTTCTTTGTAAGTGGGGAAACTTACAAAATCAGTAGGGGATCACATAAATGTTTTCCCCACTGTATATTTCACATAATTTTAAGACAATGTAGATATAGATACCTTTGACCAAATGATGCCTTGTGGTTTGGGGTGTGTGCAATCAGTATTGATGATTCTTGTTGGAGTTAGAATAAAGTCAACTGTGAGGTCATGACTTTCAATGAGCTCCTCAGGAATGTCCACAACCTAAACAGAGAAATCAGGTTGATGTGAAAAAAAAAAAAATAATAATAATAATAATATTATATATATATATATATATATATATGTGAGAGCTTTAGCTTATAGACTGAAGACCAGACATTCTCATATAGAATTTTCTGGTAGAGAGCAGAATTCATGTCTCCCACAGCTATTGCAGCGTAACCAGGCCCTTGCTGAAATGTGATTCAGAATCCTATACTTGGTGTTATGTTTGGTTGTAACTATCAGTGTGGTTTGTGTAAAATTTGTGATGTGCTAAAATTTACTAGGAATGTACTGCTGGTGACTTGCTAAGGCATGCTGTAAAAATGCTAAAACCTGATAGCAACATGTTAAAACATGCTAGTGATGATAAAACATCCTTCCAACTTAAAACATGGTATAAACATATTAGTGATGTGCCAGCAATGTATTAAACACTTTCATTGATATTATTATTTGAAACCAAGTTTATTATATATTAAGGGGCCAAGCATGTACAAGCACTGTACAAACAAGTGTACATATACATGGCTGTCATTAAGCCTCTCATTTAAAAAAAAAAAAAAAAACACTTGACCCCAAATTACAGACCGATCTCAAATCTCCCTTTTCTATCCAAGATACTGGAAAAGGTGGTATCCTCACAATCATTCTTTCTTAGAGATAAATGGTATCTGTGAGGATTTCCAGTTGTGCAAGATTTTTATTAGTAAGGTTTTAATTAATCAATTAAAGTATATAATCAATGTGAATCTAGCCATTTTTGCTGCTAGTTATTATTCTATTAAAATCTTATAGGTCTAAAATCTAATAGAAAGTTGCCTACGGCTTGGAATGTACAAAACTGATGAGAAACACATGGTCAGACATACATCCAGGGCCTGTGTTTAGAATAAATCAAGCAGAGGGCCTCTCCTCTCTAGGGATGTATGAAAAGTGTAGTCGAAAGGAAAAGTTTGACTATAAGGAACCGCCCCATATAGTGTATATAAGGAGATATCAGATAACATTTCAGAGATCTCCTTGCAAGGAGCTCTCGGCTTTGTTTTGCTGAAAATAAAGTCTTTTCTTCTGAGAGAAAAATCCCTGACTGAGTTTGATTCTTCGGAGAACCGGCAAAAGACACCACAGATTTGGCACCCCAGATGGGACTGGATAAGAGTAGCAGAGTGGACAACCGCTTTTGAGCTGACCGATGATCAACACAACCGGGTGGCCACCATAAAATAAGGTAAGCATTTTTGCTTATAAAATTAGTTTGTGTTGGTTGAGGTCAGTTCTGAGTGGTAAGGACACTTAAAATCTACTCATCCTATTATTTTTCTAAATTTGGAAATCTAAATTGAAAAAGGGGTTTTACTCCAGAAGAAATAACATGCACATATTTAGTTTATTAATAGGAAAGCCTTGGAAGGTAACCTTGATTTAAAACAAAGATGGTGTAGGCAGAAAGACATTGTATGCAATGGTCTGTGTTTATTGGAGAGCTGGACCTAGGAAGGACAGTGATAAACGGATAAGCAGATTAGTTAAGGAATCGCGAGGAAAAGCCCCACGGATACCGCTTTGAGAAAGTATAAAGTGAAAATTCTTGAATGTCAGAATAGGTGGGCCCTTAAGGACGCTCTAGGAAGAGCGAGCTCTAGGAAGAGCGAGCTCTAGGAAGAGCTGTGTTTTGTTGTGTGGATGTAACTGTGTCCGGACGAATGAATGTGTGAACGATGATGAATGTATGAACAAATAAATTCCGTATTGGGTGGGTAAGGGTTGAGCACCGTTCCTGGACCGTCACTTCGGTGTGACCTGGTCTAGAATTGGACTCGACTCAGATCCACTTGAGAGGGATGAATGTATGATGACCCTTGATAATAAAAGGACAATTAATTACTGATTATCCCTTAGATAAAGGGAAAAAGTATGCAAGAATAAGCACTCTGGCTCAATAAAGAACCCAGTGCAGTGGGAGTGAGAGCAAGGGAGGAAGTTTCCACATTAAAGTTGTATTACATGGGTGGACAAAAAAGGAAAAAGAAGTAAAAAATAAAAATAAAGAATTATTGTTAGAAATAGATATCTAAAAAGTGATAATAAAATAAAGACAGTCAAATAATAATATAAATAAAAAAAGTGTAAAGCATGAGATAAAATAAAAAACTAAATTCAAAAAGGTATGACACATAGTAAAGAATAAAAAGTTGGGTGAAATGGGTAAAAAATAGTTAAATTAAGTGAAAGGAAAAGAAGAGATTGTAACCAAGTGACTATAAAACTAAAAAGTTGATTTTTGGTGGTAATAATATAAATAAAGATATGGCAGCCACACCAGTGGAAATAATTGGATTAAAATATCCACTGTGTAAAGAGCAAATGAACAAAATCTCAAAAAAAATGGCAGAAGAGAACAAAAAATATGATGACAAAATGGCCAAAGGAAGGGACATTTGATGTAGCATTGTGTGAGGAAATGGAAACTCTGATAAAAAACTATAAAACTAAAAGCATCAGTATGAAAAGAGAAAAAAGAGAAACAAAGAGGGAAAAAGAGAAAGTAATTGCTCTGTTTAAAAAAGAAGGTGAGGATATGTTGAAGAGTATAAAAAAGGCCAGGAAAGTCCTGAAGGGGGAAGAGAAAGATAACATGAGAAAAGAAAAGTTATTTTCAGAGCCTCCCCCCTATCTGCCAGTACAAGGAGAGTTCCCAATACTCAAGGGAACAGTGGAGGTAACAGGAGAACTAGAGTTAGAAGGGCAGTTAGAGATGGATGATAAAGAGAAGCCAGCTGTAAAAACACAGAGGCAACCCAGAAAGGAAAGTGCAGAAAGTTTGCAACTGGATTGTTACAGGCAAGCATGTACAGCATTAGAAAAAATGAAAGCTAATCAGGAAGATAAAACCTGGTTTGAGGAAAGATTAGAAAGAAAGATGAGGAAAGATAGAGATATTGTAGCACAAGTACAAGCTTTGAAAGAAGAAATGGAAGAGAAAATTAGAGAATCAGGGAAAATATTAGAGAGGTAAATAAGTTGGAAAGAGGAAAGAGTAAGTTGTTCTATGGTAGTGAGGAGGAGAATCAGGCAGAGGAGTTATTTGATAACGGTAAATGGGAACAGGGCAGAGATAAAGGGACACTTAGACCACTGGCCGCACAGCTCCCAATTTTAATCAAGGGTGAGCAGGGACAGTATGTCCCCTGGGCTTCACAGGACCTCGAGGGGCTTCCTGGTATTCATGAGGGGCGGGGAAATGGATTAGAATGTTTGAAGAGGAAACAATGGGAAAGCTATTGTCAGTGGGAGATGTTAAAGCACTGCTGGCTAAAATTATTGGAGGAACAAAAATGGATGAAATTCTTCTTACAACGACTCTAAACAGAGCAGTGAACTCTCACAATATGGATGGGATTGTTTTTGATGCATTCCGCCCAGCAGTATGGCAGGCATTGCGTGCGGAGTATCCTATCAGACTGAATCCTAAATCACTGAAAGGAGAAGAGATAGGAGACTCAGAGAATCCAACCACTTATGTGCAGAAACAACTGAAAAGGTGTAAACAAGAAACTGAGGGGGATCCCGAGGGAGACCCATTAATGTCAACATTGTTTAGACAAGCTGTGATTGATGCTATGCCGCCAGCAGTAAAAAGCAAGCTGGAGGATGTGGTCGGTTTAACTTCTAAAACACACAAAGAGTTTTGTGACCATGTGTCTCATGCAGTGGAACAACAAAGAAAAAATTAACTAAAACTTGAAAGTCAAGAGAAAGAGTTACAACGTAAACTAACTCAATTACAGCTTGAAGAACTCACAAAGAAAAATAAGAAAAATATTCAAGCTTCAGTAACAAATGCAACAGCAGAACAAATGACTATAATGCCTCCAGTAATTGCTCTACAACCTACTATTCAGTCAAGCCCACTTACAGCAGTCCCTCCAAATGAACACTTAAACTCTGTGGCCATAATAAATGTTTATACTCAACAGCCAGGACAAATGGGATGGAGAAAAAACCCCTTACAGCAAAGAGGCAGAGGCAGAGACAGGCATCCACCATTGTGCTGGGGCTGTGAACAGCCTGGGCACATCAAAGCTGACTGTCCAACTCAGCAATGGCCACAGCAACCTCATGGTGGAAGGGAGATGAGCTGGCAACAGCCTACTCAGGGTCCAGTGCAGGGCCCAGTAAACCCTTGGGGAGGTCCCAATCCAGGCTATTAGGGGTGCCCAGAGAATCCTAACGGGGAGAGTCAGCTTCCAATTTTAACAACAAAAGCTGATCAAGAGCCTATTATGCAGATTAAAATAGAGGGAGAACCATTTCCATTTTTGGTAGATACGGGGGCAAATTTAACGTGCATTAATTTGAAATATGCTTCACATCTCCCCTTGTCTGGAAAATTGGCAAAGACAATAGGATGCTTGTTATCATAGACAGGTTTAGCAGATGGGTGGAGGCGGTACCATCCGCAGATCTAGGAGCAGGAACAGTAATTAAATTTCTAACAAGAGAGGTAATTCCTAGATTTGGAATTCCATCAGAAATAAGTTCAGATAATGGGTCAGCATTCATACAAAAAACTGTGAAACAAGTGTTGCAACAATTAAGAATAAAACAGAGACTAGGATGCGTTTATAGACCTATAGTCACAAGGGTTAGTGGAGAGGGTTAATGGAGTTATCAAGGCCAAAATAAACAAAATATGTGAAAGTACTAAACTTAATTGGATTGATGCAATACCGCCAGGGCCGTTTGAAGGAATTTGGGGGCCCCAAGCAAAATGGACATAGAGGCCCCCCAACCCCCAGCACGCATGCAAAGCCTACAGGAACCACAGCATAGCCATATAGTTTAAGTTCACCCACACATTATATAAATAAAAAGAAAGGTTTACAGTGCAAATACTGCTTGAAAAAAATTGTTTGGTGGGAATCCAATAGTGATTTGCACTGTTTTTTTTTCTTCTAATAATAATGAGGATATCAGCTATAATTGTAGAGCTTATGGTACCTTGTGCTAAATAGAGGAAACATCAGCACTGAGAAGTGATGCATCCGTTGATGCTGAGGATGAAGCTGATGGTGTAGCTGGGAAAATAATTGAAACAAAAATCTGAAATTACCTGTGAAGTACGTTTTACCATTTCACTGTTAGCATATTGAAAGAGGTCACTATTAACAGCTCAGGGGTGTGTTTCCCAAAACCATAGTTGCTAACTAAGTTAGATGGAAGACCCTTTATAATAACAATCGTTAATAGATGGTAAATTGATAAGTTCATTAATCTTTAGTTAATTGTCATTTAACTGTTAGCAAACAGTATTTTTACTTATTATAAAGTTTACCGAAAACTTAAAGATACGTTAGCATTTCCATATTTTGATATTATAAGGGAAGGGATGCAGGCAGCTGCTTTCACTACCTATGCTTAAAAACATCCCAAGCTAATGTTTGATGCACAGAATTTATTGTGTGGTTTTCCTAACCCCCATTTGGTAAATAGATTATCACGGTGGAATAGTATAGCATGCTATTTGCTATGCCACTTTTATCTAGGGCTGTAGCTATCGAATATTTTAGTAATCGAGTATTCTACCAAAAATTCCATCGATTAATTGAGTAATCGGATAAAATGGGTTTTTGCTTAATTAAAGTGCAATATTAATTATGCAAGAGAAAATAAGACTTCTGGGTGTCTTAAAATGAACAACTAAGTTTCCTTTTTTAGAAAAAAAAATATTTTTATTTTTTAAATGCATAGAATGCAATGCATACATCACAAATAAACATTTAATTATTACCCATTGTTTCTCTGTCTGTACTTGTACTTTGAACAATGACAATAATGTTGACAGATGAATTAAGTGCATTTAAGTGCCATTCAGTTGGGGTTTTAAATAAAGCATTTTCTGAGATGCCCATTAAACATTAAACACCAAACATTAATTTATCTTTTAATTATTGAAAATTAAGCGCTTCCATGTGTTTAAAGAATGAAGTCGCACTTCTGTTCCATTCATTAACAGAGACACGCAGAACATACAGGATTCGGGTTAATATTTACAGATATTCGTCCATATCGTGATTTGATGTAAGTGCAAATACCTATTTTTAATTAATTCATTCAAAATTTGGCAAATTACGTGTCATTCTGCGTTAAACTGTAAATTCCGTTTTTATGACTGGATTCCGCGATTCCCTCCGTGTTTTCTGCATCGCGGAAATCATAGGGTCCTAGTTGTGGTATACAAGCTTTATCTTGCAATGGACAAATGCCATGACGTTCTCTTTAAGTTTGCCCCCGACCTCAAATCAAAACACCGCTGACTCCTTGCAGTATGCGATTTCTGATCTGCGTATTCCTTATCCCGTTAAAAACCATATTACAGTAACCATATTCCTTCCGTTCGAAAAAAAAAAGCAGAGATCACATGGTTGGCTGGCTGCTGTCAGTGACTACTGAGAGGGGCCCCCTTGAGGGGGATCCCGATAACAGTGTCATTACAAGTTACTGCATTGACGATCAAAGGGGCGCTCTCACAGTGTCGTTCATTTTATTCTTAACCAGTCGTTGTCTTGGGGCCCCAGGCCAGCTCGGGGCCCCAAGCAATTGCTTGGTTTGCCTGCCTTGTCATGACGGGCCTGACTACCGTTCGCACTAATGAGCTATCGCATGCAATCTAACAGGAACACGCACTTAACACCGCATGAAATGCTTACGGGTCGACCCATGCCTGTGCCATATTGTAGAGGTTCCTATAAAGGACCGCCTCTAGAACAATTACAAATGGAACTTTGCTCTTATATGAAGAAACTAACTGCCATACATAAAGCTATCTATTTACAGGAAAAAAGAAAAGAGCCCAGTGAGGAATCGGAGATTGCCCGTCCAGTTGTTCCAGGGGACCAAGTTTATCTGAGGGTATTCCAGAGAAAATGGAATGAGCCCAGGAGAGAAGGACCCTACACTTTGGTGAGAGCTACTCCAACAGCAGTCCAAGTGGAGGGAAGCACAACCTGGTATCATCTAAACCACTGTACTAGAGTTCCCACAGGAAAGGCAGAAAGAAAGGAAAACAGACAACCAGACAATGCAGGAGAGAGCAATGAGGAAGAATCAGAGACACATGATGAAGTGCAAACTGTCAAGAGCTCTTTCCTCCTGTCAGACAAACTGGAGAGGACAGAGAATAAGTCTGACAACATGTCTGAAGACCATCCTATGCCTAATGCATCTCATAATGCAGACTCAGACTCAACCGATAGAAAGCAACCTGACTTCCCTTCAATTGACTTTACAACCTTTGAACAAAAGTGACAATGTGATCAACTCAACAGAACAAATGATAATCAAAAATCATCAACATTGATTATGATGTTCAAGGTGATGAAGACGTTAGTCAAATTGATGCATTATGGGATACAGCCCAAAATAATGAATGGTATAAATGGGCAGCCTTTACAGCTAAAGAAACAGGAAAAGAAAATTGCTTGCTGTGCTCCAAATCTCCGTTAAACAAAGTAATAGCCATACCAAATCCATATGACTACCAAAAATGTGCCCAATTTGGGAGAAACTTTTGTCATTTAACAGATTTTACCAGGCCATATTGTATTGCTGAATGCCTTGGATTTTTAGGAAATCCTAAATTAACAGATTATTTCTTTAGACCACTCTGGGGATCCTGGTGTCAGTATTCAGATATAGGTCAAAATATAAAAATTTAAAAACAAAAAGTAGAGATTCCAAAATGGTATAGCATAGATTATAAACAAGAATATGAGTGTTTCCATAAACCAAAAGGAACCCAAGATGTGGGTAAATTCAAAGGAAGATGTGCTATTAATTGGTACTGTATATAGATAAGAAAAATTCTTGGAAATCAGGAGTTCCTTCTAGAGCTCCAGAACTTTTAGCATTCAGAACAACTAAAGGAAGTAAGATAGCACCTGAAAAATGTGAAAGTCCAACTATAGCCTTACCTCCAACAGAAATTTATGAAGATCAATCATTATTAATAGCAGATTTCTTTTGGATCTGTGGAGGTGAAATATTATTGCCTTCTTTACCAGTTGGATGAAAAGGTATATGTGTAAGAGTACGGTTACTTCAAGAAGTTAGCATGGCACAATGGGGAACAGAACAGAGCACAAACAAGACAATAGAACTAAAAGAGGATACGAGCCAGACCCCAATGTATATTTAGACTCAATTGGACAGCCAAGAGGAATTCCTAATAAATTCAAGGCAAGAAATGAAATAAAATAAGGTTTTGAGTCAATCCTGGTTTGGATCACACCAAACAAAAATACAGAGTGGATTAATTATATCTATTATAATCAACAAAGATTCATTAATTATACTGATGAGGCCTTAACCTTATTAGGCGACCAAGTGCATGCAACAAGTAGAATGACATGGCAAAACAGACAAGCTCTTAATTGGCTCTTGGCAGACAAGGGAGGAGTTTGTGTTATGTTTGGAGATCAATGTTGTACATTTATCCCAAATAACACCGCCCCTGGAGGAGCTTTCAGTGAAGTTATGACAAAAATTAAAAAATTAAGAAATGAAATTACAGCAAATGCCGGAAGAGACCAACACATTTGGGATTGGATTGATGTGAAATTTGGAGCATGGGGAGCATGGTTTGTTAAACTAGGAATGTTTTTAGGAGTTGCCATATTAATAGGAGGATTATTATTTTGCTGTGTATTACCTTTATTAAGATCATTAATCGTCAATGCTACTGTTAAGCAAATGGAAGTGATAAAAGTCCCGAATAATCAACAAAGGATCATTGAAAGGAGTCTGGAGGAATATTATGAAGGATGGCTAAACAAACTGAACTTAAATGAGCAAATTTTGACGATAGTTCTATTGTGGATCTATTGAGGATGATGAAGATGTCTAAGGGTGAACCATTCCCTGGATATAAGTGCCAGTTGAACTTTGGCCCAGGGAGGCTCTCTACGATACATAAGGTATCTGAGCTGAAGATCAACTTTTATAATCATGTGATATTCAATTATTAATGTAATGTATGCATTTTATGTCTTTTATACATAACTGTGATAACCACAGGCAAGTGCTGAACCAATTGCACGCTCACGCTTTTAACATTGTGTACTATTAAAGAAGGAATTAGGGAGACTGGATCTTTTACTTGCTCCTAGTCAAAAAAGGAGAGAGATGTTTGGTCCAGTAATCCCTCAGAGTGGAATTTCATAATCTAGTCACTGGTGATAATACAATGTGACTTATTTAGTCACTAGGTAGTGTAACTAATATGACTGGATTATGGAGTAGCACTCTGGATAAGAATAATCAAATGTGAGACTAATTAAGTCTCAAAGGGGAGAATATGTGGAAGATTTTTATTAGTAAGGTTTTAATTAATCAAGTATATAATCAATGTGAATCTAGCCATTTTTGCTGCTAGTTATTATTCTATTAAAATCTTACAGGTCTTAAATCTAATAGAAAGTTGCCTATGCCTTGGAATGTACAAAACTGATGAGAAACACATGGTCAGACATACATCCAGGGCCTGTGTTTAGAATAAATCAAGCAGAGGGCCTCTCCTCTCTAGGGATGTATGAAAAGTGTAGTCGATAGGAAAAGTTTGACTATGTGGAACCGCCCCATATAGTGTATATAAGGAGATACCAGATAACATTGGAGAGATCTCCTTGCAAGGAACTCTCGGCTTTGTTTTGCTGAAAATAAAGTCTTTTCTTCTGAGAGAAAAATCCCTGACTGAGTTTGATTCTTCAGAGAACCGGCAAAAGACACCACACAGTCAGGATTTGACCAGGGGTCCTACGGCATGCGTGCCAACGGTGGCATGCAGAGGGATAATTGCTGACACGCGAGTAATAGGGAAAACTGCATACTGATGTACAACTTCTCATAGTCACACACCTGTTAGGAGCTATAAATACTATTAAAGTGTGAGAATTAACTTGTACGAGTCTACGGATGTGCATGTGAACGCTGCACATACTAGGTGCTTCCTATCAAAGCCTCAGCAGTATAACATCACTCGTCAATGTCAACTGAGTACTGAGACTGCTCTCCTTAGAGTTAAAAATTACCTGCTTTTATCATCTGATTGTAGTTGTATCTCTTGATTAGTTGAAGGAGAGGATGCCCTGCCCTGATCATATCATTATATATATATGTGTGTGTGTGTATTTTTAATGGTTTTGTATATTGGTTTATATATACATATATATATATACACACACACACACACACACACACACACACACACACATACATATATATATATATATATATATATATATATATATATATATATATACACACACACACACACACACACACATATATATATATATATATATATATATATATATATATATATATATATACACACACACACACACACACACACACACACACACATATATATATATATATATATACACACACACACACACACACACATATATATATATATATATATATATATATATATACACTTTTAGAAGTGGTAAGAGTTAAAGGGTTAGTTCATGCAAAAATGAAAATGTCATTAAAACCGATGCAACTGGTTCTTGACTCGAGAATGAGTCAATCTTTCATTCATTATCTGGCTCGGCTCAGTGTTCATCTTCAGTTCTCTCTTCACAGTAGTTCAGTCAGTGTACTGTTTGAGTAAATAAACCAGGATATTGGTTTATTTTAAAGGGGGGGTGAAATGCTATTTCATGCATACTGAGTTTTTTAACACTGTTAAAGAGTTGGATTCCCATGCTAAACATGGACAAAGTTTCAAAAATTAAGTTGTACGTTTGAAGGAGTATTTCTGTTCCAAAAAATACTCCTTCCGGTTTGTCACAAGTTTCGGAAAGTTTTTTTTGAGTATGGCTCTGTGTGACGTTAGATGGAGCGGAATTTCCTTATATGGGTCCTGAGGGCACGTTTGCCGGAAGAGCGCGCACTCCCATATAGCAGAGCAGAGAGAGGCTGTGCACAGACAATCACTGACCAGAGCGAGAGCGTCGCGAAATGTCACAAAAGGAGTGTGTTTTTGGTTGCCAGGGCAAGACAACCCTCCACAGATTACCAAAGAAAAAACAGCATTAAGGGACCAGTGGATGGAGTTTATTTTTACAGAGCACCAAAGGAGTTGTGCAAGTGTTTGTGTTTGTTCCCTGCATTTCTAAAATGCTTGTTTTACAAACAAAGCCTAGTTTGACGACGGATTTGCGTATCGTTTATTTCTTAAGGATGTTGCAATCCCAACGAAAAAGGGTCACGATTGTGTGTTGGAACCACAGGCGGTGAGTAAAACTGCTTAAAATATCTCTGCCTCCTTGTTAGTGCGTCCGCCTCCCATCGGTGACCCGGGTTTGAGCCCCGCTCGGAGCGAGTCCTTGCTGCTGGCTGCTGCTCTCATTCAGTTTCAGCTTTCACAGCTGTCACAGCTTCCAAACGCTCTCAAAGCAACTGGCGCTCGTGATTCTTTAGCTCCGCCCACACGTCACGCCTCCAGGCACTCGTGTTTTTCCGGGAAAAATCGGTACAGACTATCTTTCTCTTATGAATATAATAAAACTAAATAATTTTAGGAGTTATGAAGGATGCAGTACTACTCTATAGGTACTAAAGATTAACATGATATTGAGTGAAAACGAGCATTTCACCCCCCTTTAACTCAGAGGGAGTGTCAGCCACGTTAAAAAAGTTAACAGCTTAAGTAATTTGTGGATTAATGCTTATTGGAGATGCAAACCATTTCAAATGATTCAGTTTGATTTGATGAACTGGTTCAAGAAGAACTGGTTAAATCGAATGATTCGTTCATGAACCGGACATCACTACACTGCAGTGTTATGAACACGCTCACAACATACCCGGAAGAGAAGACAATGCTGAATAAAGTCGTAGTTTTTGTTATTTTTGGACCAAAATGTATTTTCGATTAATATCCAAATCCGTTAAAGGATTTTTAGGCTGCATTAATTAGGTAAACCGGAACAGGGAACACTTCCCATAACACCCTATGTGCTTGCTACATCATTAGAAGAATGGCATCTACGGGATTTCGACCATCACAGATCAGATGGTCACTGCAGTCACCCGAATTCAGTACGTATCCAGACAGTGGATCAGCACCTAGAGAGGACCTCTAAGCCCTGAAAGACAGCAGAGATAAGGACAACTTAAAACAGATCCCCTGCAAAGACCTGGTCCCAGATGACCACCGGGACAAGACCACAGGAAACAGATGATTCTTCTGCACAATCTGACTTTGCTGCAGCCTGGAATTGAACTGCTGGTTTCATCTGGCCAGAGGAGAACTGGCCCGCCGACTGAGCCTGGTTTCTCCCAAGGTTTTTTTCTCCATTTTGTCGCAGATGGAGTCTTGGTTCCTTGCTGCTGTCGCCTCTGCCTTGCTTAGTTTGGGACACTTCATTTACAGCGATATCGTTGACTTGCTTGTACAGATACTATTTAAACTGAACTGAGCTGGATGATGACGACATCACTGAATTCAATGATAAACTGCCTTTAAAAAATGAGTGTTTACTATTGTCAATGTCACACTATTTTCCTATTTAATACTGTAAAGTTGCTTTGACACAATCTGTATTATTGAAAGCACTATATAAATAAAGGAGACTTGACTATGTTGGAAGACGAAAACAAGAAGAGATGCACACCAATCCAGAGATTTGCAGTAATTGGTGCAAGATGCTGGAGGAGTAACTCCTGAGAGTAGATCCTAACCGATCTGAGAGCCTTGTAAATACCTCAGGATTGTTGTTAGTGATTCTGATTGAAATTTTCATCTGCTTGCTTATTGGATGTATTGTATAATGCTTACATTGTATAGCACTGACTTTGAAATCATACCAAGCCTGTTGCAAATTGAGCAGCTACTTGTAACAGGCTTGGTATTGTGACGATTGGGTATTAGGAAAACACAAGGAGAGGGTAGATCCAATTGCAGGTATGAGGTTTAATAACAAAAAGGGTAATACAAAATAAACAGTCTTGGGAGACAAACAAAACAAAACAAAAGAGGAAACCGGATGAAACGGAATGTTAAACTCGGAGGAACGAGAAGGCAGGGGTAAGTCTCGGGAGACGAGAACATATCACACATAGGGTAAGGACTCCATACAAACAACAGAGAAGGACAACTATTTATAAGGAGACTAACAACAAAGGATTGTCTGCACCTGTGCGATTAATTGGAGTGCAATTACTGTGAAGACAGGACCAGACTAGAGGAATTAAAGTGCCTATGGTGAAGTGCCTAAGGAGAAGTGAGCTCACTAAAGAACACCCAGGAAAACAGAGACTGACAGCGTGACATTACCCCCTCCCCTACGGAGCAGCTACCAGATGCTCCACCTGAAACCAACAGAGAAAGAGGTAGGAGGGAGGTGGAGCGGCGGCGGACTAGGGGGACGGACAGAGGGTCAGAAAACAGAGACAGGAGAACCAGATAGAATGGGAAGACAAAGACAGGACAACCAGGTAAAATGGAAAGACAAAGACAGGACAACCAGGTAAAATGGAAAGACAAAGACAGGACAACCAGATAAAATGGAAAGACAAAGACAGGAGAAGTGTAACACAAAACAAGGAGTCCAGGAGGGTGGTGGACCGGCGGAGGATCAGGGGGAGGGACGGAGGGCCAGGTCCAAAGGAGATAGACAGAAAGCAAAAGAACACAAAAACACGGGTCCATAAAGGACATCACGTGATGCCCCCCCGTGCGGAGCAGTGGCCCATCACCACCATGTGGTCACGGCAGAAACCCCCCCCAGGGCGGAGCGGAAGACCACCACGTCCTTGTGGTCGAGGCCGGAGTCCCCCAGGGCGGAGCGGAAGACCACCACCTCCTCGTGGTCGAGTCCGGAGTCCCCCAGGCCGGAGCGGAAGACCACAACGTCCTTGTGGTCGGCCCAACGGGAGGACGAAGATCACCGGTGACTTGACTCAGTCCTCGAAGATCACCGGTGACTAGCCTTGTCTCTGGAAAGTCCATGGTACCTAGTCCTGACTCTGGAAGGTCATCAGTGACTAGCCCTGACTCTGGAAAGTTCGCTGGAACCTGACTCGATTCTGGAGAGTTCACTGGAAGTTGACTCGACCCTGGAGAGTTCGCTGGAACCTGACCCGACTCTGGAGAGTTCACTGGAACCTGACTCGACTCAGGAGGGTCAACGGTAACTAACTCTGACTCTGGAAGGTTGACGGTGACTAACCCTGAATCTGGAGGGTCCATAAACACCTGACTCAACTCAGGAGGGTCAACCGAGACCTGACTCAACTCTGGAAAGTCAATGGGCACCTAACTTGACTTGGGAAGGTCAACAGGAATCTGACTTGATTCAGGAGGATCAACTGGAACATGACTCGACTCTGGATGGTCAGCAGGAACTAGCCCTGACTCTGGAGGGTCAACGGTAACTAACTCTGACTCTGGAAGGTTGACGGTGACTAACCCTGACTCTGGAGGGTCCATGAACACCTGACTCAACTCGGGAGGGTCAACCGAGAACTGACTCAACTCTGCAAAGTCAATGGGCATCTAACTTGACTTGGGAAGGTCAACAGGAATCTGACTTGATTCAGGAGGATCAACTGGAACATGACTCGACTCTGGATGGTCAACAGGAACTAGCCCTGATTCTGGTGGGTCAACGGTAACTAACCCTGACTCTGGAAGGTTGACGGTGACTAACCCAAACTCTGGAGGGTCCATGAACACCTGACTCAACTCAGGAGGATCAACCGGGAACTGACTCAACTCTGGAAAGTCAACGGGCACCTGACTCGACTCGGGAAGGTCAACTGGAACTTGACTCAACTCTGGACTGCCTGTGGAGACGTGAGGCACCTCGGCTTCGGGCACCGCCTCTGGAACGGCCTCGGGCACCGCCTCGGTCACAGCATTGTTAGCGGCCTCGGGCACCGCCTTGGTTACGGCATCGGGAGCGGCATCGGGCACCGCCTCGGCCTCCGGAACAGCATCGGGCACCGCCTCGGCCTCCGGAACAGCATCGGGCACCACCTAGGCTTCCGGAACAGCAACGGGCCCTGCCTCGGCATCAGGCACCGCTTTGGGGACGGCAGCGGCCTGCTCGGGCACCACCTCGGGGACGGCTGCGGCCTGTTCGGGAACGTCCTCCTGGATGGCAGCGGCCCGCTCGGGAACGTCCTCCTGGACGGCAGCGGCCCGCTCGGCAACGTTCTCCGGGCTTTGAGGAACGGTAGACGCCTGTCTCCTCCTCCTCCGCCCTCTATGATGGCGAGTCGGTGGCACCTTGTCTGGAGACTCAGGCGTTGAGTCGGCCATCTTGTGCTGTGGCGTTGGACCGGCAGCCATCTTGGGCAGTGGCGTTGGACCGGCAGCCATCTTGGGCATAGACGATGGACCGGCGGCCATCTTGTGCGGTGGCGATGAGCTGGCTGCCATCCTGTGCGGTGGCGCTGGACTGGCGGCCATCTTGCTCTGTGGCACTGGGCTGGCGGCCATCTTGGGCAGTGGCGATGAGCTAAGCGGCCATCTTGGGCAGTGGCGATGAGCTGGCGGCCATCTTGGGCAGTGGCGATGAGCTGGCGGCCATCTTGGGCAATGGCGATGAGCTGGCGGCCATCTTGTGCGCTGGCGCTGGACAGGCAGCCATCTTGCTTTGTGATGCGGGGCTGACGGCCATCTTGTGCTGTGGCCCTGGGCTGGCGGCCATCTTGGGCAGTGGTGCTGGACTGACGACCACCTTGTGCTTTGACGCTGGGCTGGTGGCCATCTTGGGCAGTGGCTCTGGACTGACGGCCATCCTATCGGAAGAGACAGGAGTGGCTGGGGCATCCCACGGAAGCCGATGCTGCAAGTAGCACACAAACTCCCAGAACCCGAATGTGTCCAATTGATCCAGTTCCTTCTGAGGAACCAGGTCATCCAGTCCAGTGTTGAAATAGTCGTTGTAGCCCATGCCCTCGGCCAGGGACCAAAACACCAGTGCCATGGCACCCACGTCATTGCCCTCTTGGTGGAACGAGGTCAACTTTAAATATTTATCCCTCCGCTCCACCATGCTGGTTGGGGAGGAGACATGAAAAGACATACCGCTGGATCTTGGTTGATGGAGTCAATCAATCAATCAATCACCTTTATTTATATAGTGCTTTAAACAAAATACATTGCGCCAAAGCACTGAACAACATTCATTTGGAAAACAGTGTCTCAATAATGCAAAATGATAGTTAAAGGCAGTTCATCATTGAATTCATTGATGTCATCTTTGTTCAGTTGAAATAGTGTCTGTTTTAATTTGCAATCAAGTCAACGATATCGCTGTAGATGAAGTGACCCCAACTAAGCAAGCCAGAGGCGACAGCGGCAAGGAACCGAAACTCCATCGGTGACAGAATGGAGAAAAAAACCTTGGGAGAAACCAGGCTCAGTTGGGGGGGCAGTTCTCCTCTGACCAGACGAAACCAGTAGTTCAATTCCAGGCTGCAGCAAAGTCAGATTGTGCAGAAGAATCATCTGTTTCCTGTGGTCTTGTCCTGGTGCTCCTCTGAGACAAGGTCTTTACAGGGGATCTGTATCTGGGGCTCTAGTTGTCCTGGTCTCCGCTGTCTTTCAGGGCAGTAGAGGTCCTTTCTAGGTGCTGATCCACCATCTGGTCTGGATACGTACTGGATCCGGGTGACTGCAGTGACCCTCTAATCTGGACACAGACTGGATCTGGTGGCCACGGTGACCTCGGAACAAGAGAGAAACAGACAAATATTAGCGTAGATGCCATTCTTCTAATGATGTAGAAAGTACGGTGTTATGTGAAGTGTTCCGGTTCCAGTTTACCTAATTAATGCAGCCTAAAAATCCTTTAACGGATTTGGATATTAAAAGCATATTAGTATGTTATGTGTATGCCAGGTTAAAGAGATGGGTCTTTAATCTAGATTTAAACTGCAAGAGTGTGTCTGCCTCCCGAACAATGTTAGGTAGGTTATTCCAGAGTTTAGGCGCCAAATAGGAAAAGGATCTGCCGCCCGCAGTTGATTTTGATATTCTAGGTATTATCAAATTGCCTGAGTTTTGAGAACGTAGCGGACGTAGAGGAGTATAATGTAAAAGGAGCTCATTCAAATACTGAGGTGCTAAACCATTCAGGGCTTTATAAGTAATAAGCAATATTTTAAAATCTATACGATGTTTGATAGGGAGCCAGTGCAGTGTGGACAGGACCGGGCTAATATGGTCATACTTCCTGGTTCTAGTAAGAACTCTTGCTGCTGCATTTTGGACTAGCTGTAGTTTGTTTACCAAGCGTGCAGAACAACCACCCAATAAAGCATTACAGTAGTCTAACCTTGAAGTCATAAATGCATGGATTAACATTTCTGCATTTGACATTGAGAGCATAGGCCGTAATTTAGATATATTTTTGAGATGGAAAAATGCAGTTTTACAAATGCTAGAAACGTGGCTTTCTAAGGAAAGATTGCGATCAAGTAGCACACCTAGGTTCCTAACTGATGACGAAGAATTGACAGAGCAACCATCAAGTCTTAGACAGTGTTCTAGGTTATTACAAGTAGAGTTTTTAGGCCCTATGATTAACACCTCTGTTTTTTCTGAATTTAGCAGTAAGAAATTACTCGTCATCCAATTTTTTATATCGACTATGCATTCCATTAGTTTTTCAAATTGGTGTGTTTCACCGGGCTGCGAGGAAATATAGAGCTGCGTATCATCAGCATAACAGTGAAAGCTAACACCATGTTTCCTGATGATATCTCCCAAGGGTAACATATAAAGCGTGAAGAGTAGCGGCCCTAGAACTGAGCCTTGAGGTACTCCATACTGCACTTGTGATCGATATGATACATCTTCATTCACTGCTACGAACTGATGGCGGTCATATAAGTACGATTTAAACCATGCTAATGCACTTCCACTGATGCCAACAAAGTGTTCAAGTCTATGCAAAAGAATGTTGTGGTCAATTGTGTCAAACGCAGCACTAAGATCCAATAAAACTAATAGAGAGATACACCCACGATCAGATGATAAGAGCAGATCATTTGTAACTCTAAGGAGAGCAGTTTCAGTACTATGATACGGTCTAAATCCTGACTGGAAATCCTCACATATACCATTTTTCTCTAAGAAGGAATATAATTGTGAGGATACCACCTTTTCTAGTATCTTGGACAGAAAAGGGAGATTCGAGATTTGTCTATAATTAACTAGTTCTCTGGGTCCTTCTGTCCTTCTGTGACGATTGGGTATTAGGAAATCACAAGGAGAGGGTAGATCCAATTGCTGGTATGATGTTTAATAACAAAAAGGGTAATACAAAATAAACAGTCTTGGGAGAAAAACAAAACAAAAGAGGAAACCGGATGAAACGGAAGGTTAAAATCGGAGGAACGAGAAGGCAGGGGTAAGTCTCGGGAGACGAGAACATATCACACATAGGGTAAGGACTCCATACAAACAACAGAGAAGGACAGCTATTTATAAGGAGACTAACGACAAAGGATTGTCTGTACCTGTGCGATTAATTGGAGTGCAATTACTGTGGAGACAGGACCAGACTAGAGGAATTAAAGTGCCTATGGTGAAGTGCCTAAGGAGAAGTGAGCTCACTAGGGAACACCCAGGAAAACAGAGACTGACAGCGTGATAGGTACAGTATTGTTCAAAATAATAGCAGTACAATGTGACTAACCAGAATAATCAAGGTTTTTAGTATATTTTTTATTGCTACGTGGCAAACAAGTTACCAGTAGGTTCAGTAGATTGTCAGAAAACAAACAAGACCCAGCATTCATGATATGCACGCTCTTAAGGCTGTGCAATTGGGCAATTAGTTGAAAGGGGTGTGTTCAAAAAAATAGCAGTGTCTACCTTTGACTGTACAAACTCAAAATTATTTTGTACAAACATTTTTTTTTCTGGGATTTAGCAATCCTGTGAATCACTAAACTAATATTTAGTTGTATGACCACAGTTTTTTAAAACTGCTTGACATCTGTGTGGCATGGAGTCAACCAACTTGTGGCACCTCTCAGCTGTTATTCCACTCCATGATTCTTTAACAACATTCCACAATTCATTCACATTTCTTGGTTTTGCTTCAGAAACAGCATTTTTGATATCACCCCACAAGTTCTCAATTGGATTAAGGTCTGGAGATTGGGCTGGCCACTCCATAACATTAATTTTGTTGGTTTGGAACCAAGACTTTGCCCGTTTACTAGTGTGTTTTGGGTCATTGTCTTGTTGAAACAACCATTTCAAGGGCATGTCCTCTTCAGCATAGGGCAACATGACCTCTTCAAGTATTTTAACATATGCAAACTGATCCATGATCCCTGGTATGCGATAAATAGGCCCAACACCATAGTAGGAAAAAAACATGCCCATATCATGATGCTTGCACCTCCATGCTTCACTGTCTTCACTGTGTACTGTGGCTTGAATTCAGAGTTTGGGGGTCGTCTCACAAACTGCCTGTGGCCCTTGGACCCAAAAAGAACAATTTTACTCTCATCAGTCCACAAAATGTTCCTCCATTTCTCTTTAGGCCAGTTGATGTGTTCTTTGGCAAATTGTAACCTCTTCTGCACATGCCTTTTTTTTTAACAGAGGGACTTTGCGGGGGATTCTTGAAAATAGATTAGCTTCACACAGACGTCTTCTAACTGTCACAGTACTTACAGGTAACTCCAGACTGTCTTTGATCATCCTGGAGGTGATCATTGGCTGAGCCTTTGCCATTCTGGTTATTCTTCTATCCATTTTGATGGTTGTCTTCCGTTTTCTTCCACGTCTCTCTGGTTTTGCTCTCCATTTTAAGGCATTGGAGATCATTTTAGCTGAACAGCCTATCATTTTTTGCACCTCTTTATAGGTTTTCCCCTCTCTAATCAACTTTTTAATCAAAGTACGCTGTTCTTCTGAACAATGTCTTGAACGACCCATTTTCCTCAGCTTTCAAATGCATGTTCAACAAGTGTTGGCTTCATCCTTAAATAGGGGCCACCTGATTCACACCTGTTTCTTCACAAAATTGATGACCTCAGTGATTGAATGCCACACTGCTATTTTTTTGAACACACCCCTTTCAACTAATTCAACTAATTGCCCAATTGCACAGCCTTAAGAGCGTGCATATCATGAATGCTGGGTCTCATTTGTTTTCTGAGAATCTACTGAACCTACTGGTAACTTGTTTGCCACGTAGCAATAAAAAACATACGAAAAACCTTGATTATTCTGGTTAGTCACATTGTACTGCTATTATTTTGAACAATACTGTATGTTATCAATATACAGTGTTATACAATGTAAACAGTATAAAATACATCCAGTATTTTATATCATACAAGTTGTTTCTTGAAATACTACAAATGTAAAAAATGTAGGATGTAAAATGTAACAAAATATGATTTCAAATAAAGGTCATTGATGAGACCTCTCTTTTTTTGGTCATTTAGGCAGGTGAGTATATATAGCCTATATAATAAATAGTCAAGTCATGTCACCTTTTTTATATAGTGCTTTAAAAAGTAAAAAGATTGTGTCAAAGCAAGTGAACAACATTAAATAGGAAAACAGTGTGTCAATAATGCAAAAAAAAAAAAAAAAAAAATCGCTGAATTCAGTGATGCCATCATCTCAGTTCAGTTTAAATAGTATTTGTGCAATCAACTCAACGATATCGCTGTAAATGAAGTGAAACATATAACATATAACTTTTTTTAGCAGTGGTTTCCTAGCAGATATTCTACCATGAAGGCCTGATTCACACAGTCTCCTCTTAACAGTTGTTCTAGAGATGTGTATGCTGCTAGAACTCCGTGTTCCATTGACCTGGTCTCTAATCTGAGCTGCTGTTAACCTGCGATTTCTGAGGCTGGTGACTCGGATGAACTTATCCTCCGCAGCAGAGGAGACTCTTGGTCTTCCTTTCCTGGGGCGGTCCACATGTGAATCAGTTTCTTTGTAGCGCTTGATGGTTTTTGTGACTGCACTTGGGGACACTTTCAAAGTTTTCCCAATTTTTCAGACGACTGACCTTCATTTCTTAAAGTAATGATGGCAACATTCGTTTTTCTTGTTTTCTTGCCATAATACAAATTTTAACATTCTATTCAGTAGGACTATCAGCTGTGTATCCACCTGACTACTGCACAACACAACTGATGGTCCCAACCCCATTTATAAGGCAAGAAATCACACTTATTAAACCTGACAGGGCACACCTGTGAAGTGAAAATGATTTCAGGTGACTACCTCTTGAAGCTCATCAAGAGAATGCCAAGAGTGTGCAAAGCAGTGTAGCAGAAATGACTCGAACTCATGGGCGTAGGTTTGGTCTCAGCTTTGGTGGGGACACCCCCATAACCCCCCCCCCCCCCCATTTAATTGTGATTTAGTATAACTGTATAATCTTAAAAATGCACTTTGAAAAAATAAAAATCTGAGACTGTGTAATGCTGAACAACCAAACGTTTTCAGATAAATTATGTTCATTAGCATTTACACTAACAAAAAATACTCTGCCACAAGGAAACAAATCTAATTTAAAGCTGCAAGCAGCAATGAACGGGCCCCCGCACACGGGCTCACCACCACCCGGTGCCCAAAGGAAGAACAGTGAATGTTGGGCCATATGCTTATAAAATAGTAAATATTTGCGCCACATTACCTGCTGCAAACAGGTGGCGCTATGATTAATATTGAATATTGGCATGTTAATCTCTTCAGGCCAGGACTCTTACCAAAAATGCAAAGTTTCGGGCAGATCAGACATCTCAAGTTTAAGTTAATATAAAATAAGTAATTTCCTGTTACCAGCAGGTGGCTCTATACTTATAGTTGAATATTGGCCTTTAGTTGTGTTCAAGCCAGGACTCTTATAAAACATGAAGTTTGGGTCAGACTGGGAATGCTGGTATGCATGAGTTACAACAGCTTCTCGTTTCATAGTATTAATAGCATCCTTTAGCACATAGTAAGTGTTGCTAGCATGTTTTAGAATATTTCTAGCATGATTAGCACACAATGGAATATTTTAATGTGTTACAAATAGTGCATAAGTGTTAAACATGACATTTTTTTTGCATGGAGTCCATAACCGTCTTAAATATGCCACTTCCTGTTGCCATTAGGTGGCGCTGTGACTATAATCGAATACGGCATGCTGATGTGTTCAGGAAAGGACTCATCAAACTTGTTAAATTTGGGGAAGATTGGACTCTGTATGCCTGAATTACAGTAACTTCCTGATTCACTGCAGTATTATGCTGCTTTAGCATTTAGCTAAGTGTTGCTAACATGTTTTAGTATGTTTCTAACATGCTGCCAGTTTCTTTATCACTTGCTGGCACGTTTTAATATGTTGCTAGTAGTCCATAACAGTGTTACACATGACACTTCCTGTTGCCAGTAGATGGCGCTATGACTATAACGGAGTACGGGCATGTTGATGTGTTCAGTACAGGACTCTTGTCAAATGTCTGAAGTTTGGGGCAGATCGGACGTTGCTAGCCTGAGTTACAGCAACTTCCTTATTCAATGCATTAGTTGCATTCTTTGACACTTAGCTAAATGTTGATAGCATGTGTTATTATGTTTCTAGAATTTTGCCAGCCTATTTAACTCTTTTTGACACATTTTAATTTGTCCCTAGGAGACCATAACAGTGTTAACCTTGTCACTTCCTGTTACCAGCAGGTGGCACTATGACTATAACTGAATTTGGTCATGGGTGTTTGTTCAGAACAGAACACCTATCACACGTGTGAAGTTTGGAAGTTTGAAGATCGGATATTGCTTGCCTGAGTTACAGACACTTCCTTTTTCACTGCCTTAGTAGAATGCTTTAACACTTAGCTAAGTGTTGCTAGCATGTATTAGTATGTATCTAGTATGTTGCCAGCCTATTTAACACTTGTTGATGCTTTTTAATATGTTCCTAGGAGTCCATAACAGTGTTAACCTTGTCACTTTCTGTTACCAGCAGGTGGCGCTATGACTATAACTGAATACGGGCATGCTGATGTGTTCAGTACAGGGACTCTTGTCAAACATGTGAAGTTTGGGGCAGATCGGACGTTGCTAGCTTGAGTTACAACAAATTCCTTATTCAATGCCATAATTGTATGCTTTAACACTTAGCTAAGTGTTGCTAGCATGTTTTATTATGTTTCTAGCATGTTGCCAGCCTATTTAACACTTTTTGACACTTTTTAATTTATTCTTAGGAGTTCATAACAGTGTTAACCTTGTCACTTCCTGTTACCAGCAGGTGACGCTATGACTGTAACTGAATTTGGTCATGGGTGTTTGTCCGGAACCGAACACCTATCACACATGTGAAGTTTGGGGAAGATTGAACATTGCTTGCCTTAGTTACAGCAACTTCCTTATTCAATGCATTAGTTGCATTCTTTGACACTTAGCTAAATGTTGATAGCATGTGTTATTATGTTTCTAGAATTTTGCCAGCCTATTTAACTCTTTTTGACACGTTTTAATTTGTCCCTAGGAGACCATAACAGTGTTAACCTTGTCACTTCCTGTTACCAGCAGGTGGCACTATGACTATAACTGAATTTGGTCATGGGTGTTTGTTCAGAACAGAACACCTATCACACGTGTGAAGTTTGGAAGTTTGAAGATCGGATATTGCTTGCCTGAGTTACAGACACTTCCTTTTTCACTGCCTTAGTAGAAAGCTTTAACACTTAGCTAAGTGTTGCTAGCATGTATTAGTATGTATCTAGTATGTTGCCAGCCTATTTAACACTTGTTGATGCTTTTTAATATGTTCCTTGGAGTCCATAACAGTGTTAACCTTGTCACTTCCTGTTACCAGCAGATGGCGCTATGACTATAACTGAATTTGGTCATGGGTGTTTGTTCAGGACAAAACACCTATCACTTGTGTGAAGTTTGGGGAAGATCGGACATTGCATGCCTGAGTTACAGCAACTTTCTGTTTCACGGCGAAACATCAAATTTGTCATGCCGCCAGGGACACACCCCTTGACGAAAACTCAAAACCTTCGCAATTTAACATCACAATGATCTTATGATGACCCTCACCAAATTTTAAGATAATCTGATTAAAACTGTAGGAGGAGTTTGTCAAAGTACGAGACATGAAAATGGAAAAAACTGCACAAAAATCATACAGGAAATTCAAAATAACTTACTTCCTGTTGGGTTTTGGATTTTGTACCAAGATACTTTTTTGTAGGTAATGGTGTGTTACATGTGTGTACCGATTTTCATGAATGTACGTGAAACACAGCTCGAGATGCACTCCATTGAAATTTAACAGTTGGTGCTATCGAACCATTTTGCCACACCCACTTCTGAAACCTATATCAGATGTAAATTTTCGCCAGTCCTGATGCGTGTGCAAAGTTTCGTGAGTTTTGGAGCATGTTTAGGCCCTCAAAAATGTGCTTCATTACGGAAAAGAAAAAGAAGAAATATAGCTGCAAGCAGCAATTACGGGGCCAAGCACTCCAACGGCAAATGTATGAGCTAAGCATGGCCTGGAGCATCACACCAAACGCATTAATGAGCAATAACAGCAATTTTAGGATTATTGTAATTGAAATGGATAAAAAAATATATAAATACCACCTCTAGCTGCATGATTACTTGGCTTATCAAGTTTGACCAATAGGTGGCGCTGTTATAAAATTAATTTGGTGCACTCGGTTTGACTTTTCAATGACACACACAAAGTTTGGTGTTAATATGCCTAAGCATTCCAGAGATACAGCCTCAAGTTTCATTTTGTCATTGTGCCTCAAATTCGTCGCTTTGGTATGCAAAAACGGTTTTGTCTATCGACACAAAATCTATAACTTTGTGTCAGCATAGTCTGAAGATCATCTGATTCAAATTTGGTGAAAATCGGACCTACGGTTCATGAGGAGTTTGAAAAAGTAGGTTTTCAACATTAATCAAAATGGCGGACAGGAAGTTCAGCCAAATAAGGAAAACTTGGTATCTATGTTCTCGGCTTGACCCAAGGAATCTATTAAGATCAGCGTCATGTCAATAGCCAGATCTATGGCCAATTTTCGCATAATTGGTATCAATGCTCTCGGCATGACCCACAGAATATAGGGAGACCATTTTAATTTTAATAGTCTAATTTATTCAAAAGTTATTAGCATTTATGTGATATTTCATTATAACTCTTGGCCACAAGGTGGCGCTGCCACCAAACTTTTTGAGTGCCTTCAGGGCATGGAGCCGAATATTTTTGTAATTATTTTCGTAACGATACGATGCTGCGTTCAAAAAATACAGCATTTTAAAACATAATTCAAAATGGCCGACGCCTAAAATGGCCGACACGGGAAAATGTTATATCATTTGACTCAACATGATGCACTGAATCTAAAGAGACCAGTTTTGTGATTTTTGACCAAGCCATTCAGAAGTTATAAGCCAAAATATGCATTTTTCATATCTCCTGACCACTAGTTGGCGCTGGGTCGAAACACTGCAGGTAGTCTCAGGTCATGGTTATAATAACACACACCAAGTTTGGTCTCATTATGCCAAACCGTTGCTGAGATATAGCCTTACATGCATTTTTGAGTGCTTTTCGTCAAATTTGTACATGTGTCATTCGACAACGGTTGGACGAATCAACTTGAATTCCATAACTTTTTGCCAGCATGGTCTGAAGATGATATGAGTTTATTTTCGTGAAAATCGGACTAACCGTCTAGGACGAGTTCGAAAAAGTAGGTTTTTCGAAAAATTTAAAATAGCGAAAAAACTAAACCTTGCGATTTTTGAATTTTGGGATTCATTCGAATTGGCTTGAGCCAAGGATTCAGAGGAAAATGAATTCCATTTTCTGGCTTACAGTTCAAAAGTTATTAGCATATAAACATTAAAAATGTTTGGACAAGTAGTGGCGCTAGAGAGTTGGAGTTAGAGACTTCAAATTTGCTATAGTTAATGTTGGGACTGTCCTCTATCAGTGTGCCAAATTATACAACTTTCCCGCAATCGGTTCTATGGGCTGCCATAGACTTGCGGCGGAAGAAGAAGAAGAAGAAGCAGAATAATAATAACGCCAACGGAAACAATAGGTGTCTCGCACCTTCAGTGCTTGGCCCCTAATAACGCCAACGGAAACAAAAGGTGCCTCGCACCTTCGGTGCTTGGCCCCTAATAAATATAGCTGCAAGCAGCAATTACGGGGCCAAGCACTCCAACGGCAAATGTAGGAGTTAAGCATGGCATGGAGCATCACACCAAATGCATTAATGAGCAATAACAGCAATTTTAGGATTATTGTAATTGAAATGGCTAAAAAAAAAAAATCATAAATACCACCTCTAGTAGCATGATTACTTGGCTTATCAAGTTTGACCAATAGGTGGCGCTGTTATAAAAGCAATTTGGTGTACTTTGTGTGACTTTGCAATGACACACACACAAAGTTTGGTGTTAATATGCCAAAGCATTCCAGAGATACAGCCTCAAGTGTCATTTTTTCATTGTGCCTCAAATTTGTCGCTGTGGTATGCAAAAACGGTTTTCTCTATCAACACAAAATCCATAACTATGTGTCAGCATAGTCTGAAGATCATCTGATTCAAATTTGGTGAAAAACGGACCTACGGTTGATGAGGAGTTCTAAAAAGTAAGTTTTCAACATAAATCAAAATGGCGGACCAGAAGTTCAGCTTACTTTGGCATATTTGGTATCTATGTTATCGGCATAAGCCAGGGAATAATTTGAGCACAGTTTCATTCAAATAGGCTAATGCCATAAAAAGTTATTGACATTTTTTATAGTGTAATTATTCATGGTTAATGAATGGTTTATTACTCTTGACCAATAGGTGGCGCTGTTACCAAATTTATGTGGCATGGTCTGTGTGAGGTGGCGATGACACATACAAAGTTTGGTGCAAATATGTCTAAGTGTTGCAGAGATACAGCCTCAATTGCATTTTGGCACCCTTCCAGCAAATTCGTTGATGCGCTAAATGAGAACCGCTTCGTATATCGACGCAAAATCCATAACATTTTGCCAGCATGGTCTGAAGATGATCCATGTCAAATTTGGTGAAAATCTGACTAACGGTCTAGGAGGAGTTCGAAAAAGTAGGTTTTCAACAATCAAAATGGCGGGAAAGGAAGTTCAGCCAAATAAGGAAAACTTGGTATGTCAATAGCCAGATCTTTTCAAAAGTTTTTAGCCTTTATGTAAATTTAGTTGTAACTTTTTTACATAATGTTTCAAAATATTTTGAGTATCTTCAGGGAATCGTGTTGTTGGCACAACATAAGTGCATTGAAGTCAATGGGAATTTCATGTTTTGTTCTATTATAGCGCCACCAAGAGACTCAGTCCCACCATTTTTTTTGTGTGTCATCAGAGTGAGCCCATACATATGCGTGTCAATTTTGGTGAAAATATCTCAATTCACGTCAGAGTTATAGACATTTATATGAAAAAACACGTAAAAATTTACTGACTCTTGACTTTGATTGAATATTACTAACCCTTACTATCAATATTTTTTCATTTGGGCATTGGTGTTTAGCTATCGACCTATGTTTCCGAACTTCTGACGGTGGTTTCTTCTCGATCAGACAAGCGGTTTCGAAGATATAGCCAAATGTTTTTTAAGCGCTAAATCACAACGCTACACAAACCTTAAGGCGAAACCTAGCATGCTTGGTATCGTAGGACTCGGTAAGGTTTCAGGAGTCTAATTCGATGAGTCTCGTGAAAATAAGTCGACCACACCCAAAGTTATAAGCATTTTAAAAAAGATGATCACCACTAGTTGGCGCTGTTTAGAAACTTCTCACACACCTTCAGGACATTGTGCTGATGACCCATACCATGTTTCGTAAAAATCCGTTGATGCGTTCTAAAAATACAGCATTTTAGCACAAAATTCAAAATGGCCGACAGTCAAAATGGCCGAAATGGTAAAATTGGATATCAGTCGACTCGGCATGTTGCCCTGAATCTAACAAGACCAATGATTTTTGGACAAACTGTTTAGAAGTTATAAGCAAAAATAGCAATTTTTCATATCTCCAGACCAGTAGGAGGCGCTGCACCAAAACGCAGCATGTAGCCTCAGGTCATGCTTGTTATCACTGCATCATGCACAAATGGCAGCTCCAGTCTCGCATTACAGATCTCAATCAAGATCATTTAGAAAGGTTTTTAAATGACAAAACACACTTATTTACACATTTATGAATCAGAATATCAGATTGTTCATGACACTGTATGCAAGTTTGTGAATATAAAAAAAAAGCAAAAACGAAATAAGTGATCCATCCGTCATACAGTGTTATTGTAGAAGCAGTGTGTCATGTGACAAGCCTGACGCGTCGCCATGGAAACAGTAACTGTGCATTCACACCGCCGTCGTCGAAAGCATCAAAAATCACTCTACATGAACGTAATTTAATGCCAAATAGATTTGCATTCGCAGGGAAGGTGTTGTGGAAGTTTATATAAAACTGTAAGCGTAAATTAAATTTGCATTTGGAAGATAAGCTTTGTAAAGGTGTAAATTGCATTTCAAGCATAAAGAAAAAAAATTCTTCGCACAGCTCCACATCTATAATCATATTTGCTGATGATACTGTGGTTCTGGGCCTCATTCACAACACTAATAAGACATCATACTTGGATGAGGTTGAGAAATTAACATCATGGTGCCAGGACAACTGTCTCTCTCTGAATGTGTTAGCAAAACTAAAGAAACTGATTGTGGACTTCAGGAAGAGACAAAAGCAGCCCTATACACCTCTTATGATCAGTGGGACACCTGAGGAGAGGGGTGAGCAGCTTCAAGTACCTTGGTGTAAACATCTAAGAGGACTTGACTTGGACTACACACATTCAAACACAAGTTAATAAAGCCAGGCAAAGACTGTACCATCTGCGACAGCTGAGGAAATTCATGGTCTCACCAGCAATCCTGATAGCGTTCTATTCAGGGGCTATAGAAAGTGTATTGACTCTGTGTGCATCTCAGTGTGGTATGGGAACAGCTCCAGTCAAGACCGCAAAGGCCTGCAGAAAGTTGTGCGCTTAGCTTAGCGCATCTCCAGGTCTGCTTTCCCCTCTCTGCAGGACATATACCTCAAACGCTGTAAAATCATCAAGGACTCTATCCACCCCAGTAACCATCTTTTACCTTTGCTGCCATCTGGTAAGCGCTTTTGTAACCTGATGGCAAAAACAGAGAGACTCAGGAGTTTATTCCCCCAGACCATCAGGCTCCTAAACTCAAAACCAGCCTCTTAACATCTACATGTCTCCACTTAATATTCACATTATCATCAGTAAGATATTCATCATTCACTACCTCACATAGACACATATGACACACTGCACATTTGCCTCTTGTACATTCCTGTGTATCTTAATATTTAAGATTACGGTTTACTTTCATGAACATTATTTTGCGTTCAAATTTAATTCTACAATATACATTTTTTATATTTTATTCTTATATTTTTATTGTTTACTTTTGTTTAATTCTTTAATAGCTATATTTATGTATATTTTAATCTGTGTTGTTTTCTTTAATAATTGCACTGTCAAAGGAGCAGACCTGACTCACATTTCACTACTGGTTATAAATGCTGTATATAATTGTGCATGTGATGAAAAAAAAAAAAAATCACTGTCCATGTTTGCAAATCACTGTTCACAGGCTTGCAGTAATTTTGACCGTATTTGAGCGAAAACAACGTGCCAAAAGTGTAAGTGCAGAAAAATGGAAGTCAGAAGAATATTATCTATATATATCTATATATATATATATATATCTATATATATATATATAGATATATATATATATATAGATATATATATATATATATATATATATATATATATATATATATATATATATATATAGAGAGAGAGAGAGAGAGAGAGAGAGAGAGAGAGAGAGAGAGATTATAAGCAACAGGAGAACACGTCATCCTCTCCTTCGTCTTCATTGACTGTTTTGTTTGAAGCGTACAGTGTTTAGGAATGAATGTTTCTCACCAGAGGCTTTGCTCTGACACCTGCAGTTCACACGGCTCGCATACGGTTTTCTGTATGTAGTGAAGAGCAATCGCAAGCGTTCAGCTCTCGAGGGAGTTGGATGTGCTCTGCTGCGCTCATTGTGATGCATTTGCAAGACTCAGAGGGGATGTATTTCACTATTTACCAGAGTTTGTAGCAACATTTGCATGAGTTCGCCTCTCGTGGGAATAGCAATACATATGCGGCAGCAGTTTTTGCTCACACTTGATTTCGGTGATAATCTTGCAAGTGGTTGGAGCGAGTCTAGCTCCCGCGGGAGCCGAATACATGCTTCGCGTTGTGTCGCGGTGAGAACATGTAAAGGATCTGACAGGAAATTTCTGACCTGTCTAACTAAAACTTGATCGCCAACTTCCAAAGTAGAATCAACAACAAGTCTGTCAAACATTATCTTGTTTCTTTCAGCATTCTTGAGTGCATTGATGGTGGAAATTTGATAGCTCTCCTCAAGGTGCTTTTTAAGTTTTGATACATATTGGGAATGGGTAAGACACTTTCTGATGGTAGGGAGACTAAAAGCTAGGTCGATGGGGAGGTGAGGCTGGCTTATGAACATTAATTCTTAAGAGCTTTACCCTGTTACTTAATTTTTTTATGCAATTAAACACATGAGCGATAGGCTTATCGAAGTCATGCCAGTGAACTTTTTGTTCATCATTCATGCTACCTAACATGTTCAAAAGTGCATTGTTAAATCTTTCCACGGGATTAACATGTGGATGATAGGGTGTGGTTTCTCTTTTTGATTCCAGAGAGGGCACACAGCTCTTTTATAGTATGTGACTCAAAATCACAACCTTGTGGTTTCTTGGATTTTCAAGATGTAAGGTCAAGAACTTATCTATCCTCTCTTGTTTCTTTCTTGATACAGCATCTTTGTTCACTTCATGAGAATGTCTAGATAAGACATCATCATCAAGTTTAAGTTTTCCTGCCCGATACTGTGAACTGACTTCCATAAAAGGTAATTGTGGAACTTTTCAGTCACAGCCCACTTTAAAGCAAGAAATTTGAGTTCTCATTGAATGACAAACCCCTAATCTTTTCTTCCTCTTCCTGGTATACTGCCACTCCTAAACCCGTTGTGTTTGCATCCGTGTGCAAAATGAACAGGAGTTTAGGATTTGCAAAGCCTAAGATAGGAGCATATGTAAGTTTGTCAATGATTTCATCAAAAGCATGCTGACAAGTAGCTTTCCATCGCTGTTTGAATGTCTCTCTTGGGTTAAAGTATTGACCATTCATCTCTCAAGTCTTCGTCAATTTGCAAAGCAGAGAGCATCCATAGGTGAGATTGTTAAGGGGTTTTACTATTTTAGAAAAGTCTATTATAAATCTCCTGTAATACACCGCAAAACCAATGAAGAACCTGAGTTCCTTTAAGTTTGTTGAACTTTTTTGTTTTTAGGGCCTTGATCTTATCAGGATCCGTCTCAACACAGTTTTCAGACAAAATGTGCCCTAGAATCCTCACCGATATCATCGTTATATTTGTCCCGTGACAACTTGAGACCGTAGTCTTTCAGACATTGGAGAACTCGCAAGAGACTATCCTCGTGATCTACTGTAATGGTTTCTCACCAGCATTTTGAAATATGCTCAGAAACTTTGCAAAGGGCTCATCTCCGTTCTCCACCAAACCGAAAGCTGAGTCCAGGAGCTCAAGATAATCACTTCGAGGGGAATAAGGACTTTACAATATCAGCTGCAGGTGGGAGGAGACTGTCTAAAGTCAGTCAAGAGGAATTAAACATTGAGTTTCTTCACTTCTCATAATATGCTCAACTACTAAGCATTGCACTTCAGCTGGAGTCACATCACTCACTGTTACTTTCAGTGGTGTGCTCACATCAGCATTGGACCTTGAAGATGATGTTCTAAACTGTGGCAAAGAATTATTAGATTTTGGATGAAAGACGCCTGACTCATTACGGCAGATGGTCCGCTCTACTACTCATTTCTGGGAGCCTTTGTAGCCAGGCTCCGTTGCCAGAAACTCAGATTCAGTATGAAAAAAATATATTATTTTTATATTTATTTATTTTATTGTTTTTTGTAAGTGCATTTATGGATGTTATTTGGACCAGTTAGGTTTGACTATGGAGCATGAAAATAAAGGCTTGAGCCAATAAAGTATTGTGTTTTCTTTCTCCCCCTCTCTCTCTCTACATTTTATATATATATATATATATATATATATATATATATATATATATATATATATATATATATATATATAAAGATAGATAAATAGACACACACACAGAGTTGTATAAAAGAAAAAGAGAAAACAATAATATACCGGTATCACAGTGTACAAATGTCAGATTGTACAACAAATACAAACCCTGCAGGTGCACCTCTTAAACACACTAAATATATCTATAATGTATCTAAGTATGTAAGATCAGTTCAGTTACTCTTCCCCTTTAATGACATTTGTAACTTACAAAAATCACAATGTAAATCAATTAAGTTTCACAAAGTCAATAAAGACCCAATCCAATGATGTCTCAGTTTCTTTCACACTTAAACTGTCAAGTCAAATAGTCCCTATCTTTAGTCTCTTTAACTTAAAACAGTCAGAGAAACAACAACAACAAAAAAACAGTTCAACATTAAATCCACGCCACGTGATTGGGCAAAATTTTTTAAATATATACAGGTACTGGTCATATAATTTGAATATTATAAAAAAGTTGATTTAATTAATTTCATTCAAAAAGTGAAACTTGTATATTATATTCATTCATTATACACAGACTGATATATTTCAAATGTTTACTTATTTTAATTTTGATGATTATAACTGACAACTAAGGAAATCCCAAATTCAGCATCTCAGAAAACTAGAATATAAATTAAGACCAATACAAAGAAATGATTTTTAGAAATCTTGGCCAGCTAAAAAGTATAAAAATGAAAAGTTTGAGCATGTACAGCACTCAATACTTTGTTGGGGCTCCTTTTGACTGAATTACTGTAGCAATGCGGCGTGGCATGGAGTGGATCAGTCTGTGGCACTGCTCAGGTGTTATGAGAGCCCAGGTTGCTCCTATAGTGGCCTTCAGCTCTTCTGCATTGTTAGCTCTGGCATATCGCATCTTCCTCTTCACAATAACCCATATTTTTTCTATGGGGTTAAGGTCAGGCGAGTTTGCTGGCCAATTAAAAACTTTAAAAAAAAATTAAAAGCTTTAGCACTGTGTGCAGGGCCAAGTACTGTTGGAAAATGAAATCTGCATTTCATTCCTTGCAGTTGGTCAGCAGCAGGAAGCATGTAGTGCTCTAAAACTTCCTGGTATACGGCTGTGTTGACCTTGGACCTCAGAAAACACAGTGGACCAACACCAGCAGATGACATGGCACCGCAAACCATCACTGACTGTGGAAATTTTGCACTGGACCTCAAGAAATGTGGATTGTGTGCCTCTACTCTCTTCCTCCAGACTCTGGGACCCTGATATCCAAAGGAAATGCGAAATGTACTTTCTTCAGAGCACATAACCTTGGACTACTCCGCAGCAGTCCAGTCCTTTTTGAAGTGAGGCACTTCTGACATTGTCTGTTGTTCAAGAGTGGCTTGACACAAAGAATGCGACAGCTGAAACATGTCTTGCATATGTCTTTGTGTAGTGGTTCTTGAAGCACTGACTCCAGATGCAGTCCACTCTTTGTGAATCTCCCCCACATTTTTGAATGGGTTTTGTTTAACAATCCTCTGCAGACTGCGTTTATCCATGTAGCTTGTACACTTTTTTTCTACCACATCTTTTCCTTCCCTTTGCCTCTCTATTAATGTGCTTGGACACAGACCTCTGTGAACAGCCGGCCTCTTTTGCAATGACCTTTTAAGTCTTGCCCTCCTTGTGCAAGGGGTCAATGGTCGTCTTTTGGACAACTGTCAATTCAGCAGTCTTCCCCATGATGGTGTAGCTTACAGAACTAGACTGAGAGACCATTTAAAGGCTTTGCAGGTGTTTTGAGTTAATTAACTGATTAGAGTGGGGCACCAGGAGTCTTCAATATTGAACCTTTTCACAATATTCTCATTTTCTGAGATATTGAATTTGTGATTTTCCTTAGTTGTCAGTTAAAAACATCAAAATTAAAATAAATAACCATTTGAAGTATCAGTCTGTGTGTAATGAATAAATATAATATACAAGTTTCACTTCTTGAATGGAATTAGTGAAACAAATCAACTTGTTGATGATATTGTAATTATATGACCAGCACTTGTATGTCCCTTAGTCCAGAAGAGAATTTTCCCATACCTTCAACGGTGAAGATGAAAAAAAAAATTAAAAAAATATTTTTTACCCATTTGAAGTCTCAAATTTATGACCCCCCCCCCCCAAAAAAAAAAACTTATGAATTTAAAGAAAATAATAATAATAATACAATTTTATGTATTGTGTGTTTTATCATTTTCATTATTTTTTCAACTTTTTTTGTGACCTGCGGGTATCGCTATTGGACAGTGTTCCTGCTTCCAGTTTGCCTTGTTGCTGTTTTGTGACTGTAGCTTTGTTTTGCTGTAGAATCTTTATATCTTTATATCTTTCTATCACTCTGTTGTTTAAAGTGATAAAATCTGCATCGCATTAGCACATGTTAGTTTGTGATTAGCATTTCCATTCATGCCTATAACGGTTTTCTCTCTCCTCTTTCTCGATACTATCTCTCTCCGGTTTTTAACAAGTTCAAACAACTGTGGTAAGAATCTTTCATCAAGCACGGTGAGTAATTGCTTCTCCTGCTATTGTTATTTGCACTGCTTGCCAGATGTATAGTTTATCTATTTATGTCGGTGATGAGGGATTCACGTGACAAATGCAGGGAAATAGTTAGGCAGAAAGAGAAGATTTCAGAATTAGAGACATGCATCCAAATTTTAATTGAGGACAGTAAGAATGTGAGGGCTCTAGATATGGCATTGGATGCGTCTAGCTCAGGGAGTCCTATACATTGTTTGGTTCCGGTAACAGAGCCACCACAGCATGGCAACTGGGTGACAGTGAGGCGGCACAGTCGCGGATCAAAACAGCACTTCTGTTCTGATCAAAACATTACACAGGTTTTCCCCACTTAAGCCCCTTTCACACTGCAATTCTGTAAAATACACGGGTAATGTGTTCCGGCATTTGTTCCCAGGTCACTGGATTTTGCACTTTCACACTGCCAGTGATTACCCAGAATATGTGCTCACATTCACACAAAACCCATAAAGGTCCTGTAAAGACACGTGACATCAGGGTGTGACGTGTAATTTATGAGTCGAAAACGCTAGGCACGTTAACTTTCACATAAGCTGATGAACCATCTCAGCTTCAGCATGGATAATGGGGAACTAACTGACATCACTCTAAACTCATCGCTGCAGCGGAAATGGCATAAAGAAACTCTACCTCAGTGTGTATCAGTCTCTCCTCTCTTCTTTCTCTGCAAATGTCTTCACCGCTAAAACATCATACTGCCACACCAAAATTAAGAACTGTTGTGATGCTTGGACACTCTTCAAAACTTTCTATTCTCTTCTTAATCCGCCTCCACCTCCTCCTCCATTGCCTCTTACAGCTGATGACTTTGCAGTTTTCTTCACAAATAAGACAAGAACCATCAATGACCAATTATCCACACCTCTTACTGAGGATGACTTCACAATGACTAATGCACATTCTCTCTACTCCTTCTCTCCACTCTCAGAGATGGACGTTTCCAAACTTATCCTGTCCAATCATCCTACTACTTCTCCAATTGATCCATTCCCCACTTGCCTCCAAGCGATTTCTTCTTCAGTCATACCTTCACTTACTCACATTATCAACTCCTCTCTTCACTCTGGAACATTTCCCTAAGCATTTAAGCAGGCTCGGGTAAGCCCACTGCTTAAGAAACCATCTCTAAATCCAGCACTTCTAGAGAACTACAGACTAGTATCCCTTCTTCAATTCATTGCAAGACACTTGAGCGAGCAGTGTTCAACCAGCTCTCTATATTCCTTGTACAGAACAACCTCCTGGACAGCAACCAATCTGGCTTCAAAAGCAACGACTCAACTGAGACTGCTATGCTCTCGGTTACTGAAGCCCTGCAACTGGCAAGAGCAGCTTCAAAATCCTCAGTACTCATCTTGCTGGACCTGTCTGCTGCTTTTGACACCGTTAATCACCAGATTCTCCTGTCCAACCTCAGAAAGATGGACATCTCTGGAAGCACACTCCTGTGGTTTAACTCCTACCACTCTGATAGATCCTTCAGGGTGTCTTGGAGGGGTGAAGTTTCTAAGTCACAACAACTTGCTACTGGGGTCGTCAAGGTTCAGTACTTCACCACTTCTATTCTCCATCTACATGACATTATTAGGATCTGTCATTCAGAAGCATGGCTTTTCTTATCACCGCTATGCTGATGACACTCAAATCTCCTTCTCATTCCAACCCGATGACCCGACGGTAGTTGCTAGCATTTCAGCCTGTCTGAGTGACATTTCTAGCTGGATGGATGACCATCACCTTCAGCTCAACATTACTTAGACAGAACTTCTGGTGGTTCCAGCTAACCCATCATTTCATCACAACTTCTCTATACAGTTGGGTTCGTCAACCATAACTCCTTCCAGGACAGCCAGAAACCTAGGAGTTGTGATGGATCATCAGTTAGGCTTCACAGACCATATTGCTACAATGACACGGTCCTGCAGATTTGCCTTATGCAACATTAGGAAGATTAGACCCTCCCTGTCAGAGCAAGCCACCCAACTTCTTGTCCAAGCTCTTGTTCTCTCCAGATTGGACTATTTTAATGCTCTCCTGGCAGGCATTTCTGCATGTACTATCGAATCTCTGCAACTAATCCAGAATGCAAGTGAAAGAGGTTTAAAATCACTCTCAAGGATCTTTTCCTGGACTGTGCCCAGCTGGTGGAATGACATCCCAATCTCAATTCGAATGAGTCTTTACTCATTTTCAAAAATCATCTAAGGACATTTTTCGTCAGCACTTATGTCTACCATATTCTTTAGAAAAAACAACAACAACAACCTGGCTACGTGTTCTGTACTAGACTAACTGAGACTTGTCATGGCACTTGTATACTGTTGTTGTTCTCTTGTTGGTCTGATTGTTTCTATTGTTCTCATTTGTAAGTCATTTTGGATAAAAGAATCTGCTAAATGATTCAATGTAAATGTAACAGTGTAGAGATATGGTGGTCGGCTCTATTTTCATTCAGGCAGGCACAATTCGGTAAATTAGCCAAACAACTGCTATGCCCACCCAAGTAACCATCCAGAGCAAATATATGGAAGCACGAATTAGCCTCAGCACGACAACACTTTATAAAAAAAATCTATCTATCTATCATTAATACCTTCTTATTTCAACAATGTATTTCAAACATAAATCCATTTTAATCATAAAAACTTAAGAAATAGTTTAGTCTGCTTTGGTTTAACAGTAAAATTGGGAATTATTACAATGTTTATCTCAAACTATAAATCTGAAACCGTTGTAGTGGGACAAAGGTTTAATCAAATCCACAAAAAGACTTCAATCTTTATCTTACAACACTTTAAAGTAAATCCTAAGCTTTTCTGGTAAACTTCGAGATCTTTTAGGAGTTATACATATTCTTTAATATTAATTATTTATTAATTATCATTTAAAGGTTTAATACTTGACATTTTTCATTGGATTCACCACTATGAGTAAAACCGGAGAGTTATTACATAACATATTACTAACCTGGCAATCATGAACAATGGTGACTACCACCGTGGATTCGCAAACAGCTCCCATGCATGCCATCATAGCATATTCCAGGTCCGCAAAACCTTCACCTTTTCCAATTCTGTAGCCTATAGACATTAAATAGCATCAATTCATTAAGAGAAGATGCAATTCTCAAGTTATCTTAAGATGTAGAACTTACCTTTATTAGATACAGCCACTGATCCAACTACGACCAGATCCACCTGAACCTTGTCATCTAAACCGACTGGGACACTCATCTCTTTAACACCCTTAAGCACAAAGAATTTAAACTCAAACAGATGTAAAGGACTGCAGACGCACAACCCATCATCTGAATACAGATAACTTCACCTGAGACGTAGAACAAACACAAAGTTCTTTTTTGGTTGCACCTTTTGGTGTAACTATCCTGTTAAATAATCCAGTTTTTAGCCGAGGGGTTGGAACAAGTAATGTTTTTCTGGCCTGTATTCAAAACATAAAATGTGATTATGTTATAAAATTAAATTAATTTTGTTAAATTATACATACAATGCAGAATACCAAACAGGCTGACGATGTACATTTGAAAATGCGGTCTGTATTTGACAGCAAGCAATCTGAACAAAATACCTGCAAAGAAGCTAGTCTAACCCCCTCTAGTGGTTTATCAGGAGCTACTTTGACCACAGCAGCGTTGGTGAAGGTGTCTAGCAGTGGCACCTTTCCACATGCCTTCAGTGCACCCTAAAATTGGGGACAGCAGGATAAATATCACTTCAGTGGATCTTACTTCTAAAGTACTTCTAAAGGCTGTTCCTGAGATCTGTCTGGATTCACTTTAATCACTGTTGGATCTAAACTTGTGCAGCTCTAGGGGCCTATAACAGGCATAAGCTGCTTCCTAAAACAAGAGTCCACAGAATCCTTATATAACAGATGTGTGTTAAAATATTTGAGTTGCTTTATTAAGTACAAAACTTTATTGTTGGCATTTTTCTTTTTTGTTTCATATTATTTCCCTGAAATGCCATTAAGTAGGCAACTCCATTTCAAACACAAACACACATTTCTACATTTTTTTTTTCTACATTTAAGCATTTATTTACATATTCATTAAAATTTCTACATTTATTTCTACATTTCCTAGTACATACATTAGGGTAATGAGGAGGACCATAACTGAGCCAGAGCAGGAGAGGGGTAGGCTTTGAGGTCACAGTGACACCTTGAAGTGTATCCAAACAAAATACAAGTGTAGCTGCAAAGTGAAACTGCTGGTTTCGTCTGGTCAGAGGAGACATTAATTCATGATTTGGCATTCATCAAAATCAAACCTGCAATAATTAAATGTTAAATAACAAAAATTTATCTAATCCCATTTTAGTTACCAGTGTCTTTGCTGCTGACCTTTGATGATCCAGTTCAACCATACTAATAAGCAAAAATGACTTTAGATAAAATAACTTTTCTTAATGCTGAAGACTGTTGAACTTTCGTCTCTTGCGTTCTACTGTTTTCATTCAGACTGAGGTTTATTCATCACACTTTTTGGTGTGAAAGGGCTTTCACATTTGCTATAAATATAACTTCTAATATTAAAACAATCAAGCCCTGCTCAAAAGTAACCTGAAAGTAACACCAAAGTAATGTAACGGATTACTTTCCATAAAAAGTAACTATGTAACATAATTAGTAACATTTTTAGGGAGTAATGCATTACTTTTAAAAGTAATTTTCACCAACACTGGTCAAACCTGATTCACTGTAGTTTTTCAACAAGCAGCACTTGAGATGATCCCATCATGCTCACAGTGTCAATAATATCTACAAAGATATAAGCATAATTTCATTATGTAGTCTACTTTTAGTTCACCTGGCGAAATCGAGGCAATCTCTAATTTAGCAGTTTGGCTATAGACTTATATCCTATATCAGTCCAGCGATGAAAATATTATGAACAAAGTAGCCTTTTCAGCTTCTTATCAACTGCAAGTTTAAATTAGGTATATTTCAGATTTTAATTATTTAACTACTTGTAACCCAAGACATGAGAGTTAGCAGAAATCTTTGTTGTGTTTTGAATTTAGTTTTAACATGAGAGAGCACCGAGTTTACCTGTCGGAGAGCAGCGGGCAAACAAAAAAAACAATAAAGGAGATGACTACTTGGTCTTGTAAATATCATCTGTGTTTAATTGCAATATATAATATGAGTAAGTTTTATCATTTGTAGGTATTTATAAATGCAGGCAATTTTTAAACTGAGCAAGAAGAGGCAAAAGAGCAAACGATGGAACAAACAGATTTGACAAAAGGTTATTCCATATTAATTTATGAAGTGAACACACATGAAGAATTTGAGAAACTGAAAAGAAGTTTCAACATCTGGAAATGCGGTTGGAAATTGAAAAGATCCGGGCAGCAATGGTAAAACAAACAAACAAAATCTCAACATTTCCTAACTAAAACTCATATCTTTGACAGTCATTTTATTTTAATTATTATATTGAATTTATGACTGAACAATGGCTTGTTAGATACAGAGAGCATGAGCTAATTGAAAAGAATATCTTTGTCACTGTACAAGTACAGGTGCTTCAATTAATTAGAATGTCGTGAAAAAGTTCATTTCAGTAATTCAATTCAAATTGTGAAACTTGTGTATTAAATAAATTCAATGCGCACAGACTGAAGTAGTTTAAGTTTTGGGTCTTTTCATTGTGATGATTAAGGCTCACATTTAATAAAAACTCACCAAAATCACAATCTCAACAAATTAGAATACTTCATAAGAGCAAAAAAATAAATAAATAAATCATAATAAATATAGCTGCAAGCAGCAATTACGGGGCCAAGCACTCCAACGGCAAATGTAGGAGCTAAGCATAGCATGAAGCATCACACCAAATATATTAATGAGCAATAACAGCAATTTAAAGATTATTATGATTGAAATGGCTAAAAAATCTAAAAATACCACCTCTAGGAGCATGATTATTGGCTTATCAAGTTTGACCAATAGGTGGCACTGTTATAAAATCAATTTGGTGTACTTTGTGTTACTTTTCAATGACACACAAAAAGATTTGTGTTAATATTCCAAAGCATTCCAGAGATGCAGCCTCTAGTGTCATTTTTTCATTGTGCCTCAAATTCGTCACTTTGGTATGCAAAAACGGTTTTGTCTATCGACACAAAATCCATAACTTTGTGTCAGCACAGACTGAAGATCATTTGATTCGAATGTGGTGAAAATCGAACCTACGGTTGATGAGGAGTTCGAAAAAGTAGGTTTTCAACATAAATCAAAATGGCGGACCGGAAGTTCAGCTTATTCTGGCATATTTGGTATCTATGTTATCGGCATGAGCCAGGGAATATTTTGAGCCCAGTTTCATTCAAATAGGCTAATGCAATAAAAAGTTATTAGCATTTTTAAAAGTGTAATTATTCATGGTTAATTAATGGTTTATTACTCTTGACCAATAGGTGGCGCTGTCACCAAATTTATGTGGCGTGGTCAGTGTGAGGTGGCGATGACACATACAAAGTTTGGTGCAAATATGTCAAAGCGTTGCAGAGATACAGGCTCAAATGCATTTTGGCACCCTTCCAGCAAATTCGTTGATTCGCAAAATAAGAACCGTTTTGTATATCGATACGAAATCCATAACTTTTTGCCAGCATGGTCTGAAGATGATCCACGTCAAATTTCGAAAATCGGACTAACGGTCTAGGGGGAGTTCGAAAAAGTAGGTTTTCAACATAAATCAAAATGGCGGTCCAGTTTTTGGACAAACTGTTTAGAAGTTATAAGCAAAAATAGCAATTTTTCATATCTCCGGACCAGTAGGTGGCGCTGCACCGAAACGCAGCAAAGTAGCCTCAGGTTATGCTTGTTATGACATGTACCAGGTTTGGTCTGAATACGATAAATCGTTGCAGAGATACAGCCTTACGACTGTTTTTGGAAGCGTTACGTAAAATTTGTTTGAGCGTTTATCGAAAACGGTTTAACGAATCAATTTGATTTGCATAACTTTTGGTCAGCACTGGCTGAAGATGATCTGGTTCAATTTTCGTGTGAATTGGACAAACCGTCTAGGACGAGATCCAAAAAGTAGGTTTTTCAAAAAATTCAAAATGGCGGCCATATTTATATGATGGAAAATGACGTCATAGGGTGCAATCGAATTGGCAAAATTAAGACTATTGAAAATGGAAAAGTGAAAGTTGGACTAACGGCTGATGAGGAGTTTGAAAAAGTAGGTTTTCAACATAAATCAAAATGGCGGACCGGAAGTTCAGCTTAATCTGGCATATTTGGTATCTATGTTTTCGGCATAAGCCAGGGAATATTTTGAGACCAGTTTCGTTGCAAAAGGCTAATGCATTAAAAAGTTATTAGCATTTCATTATTAGCAAATTCGTAGATGCGCTAAATGAGAACCGTTTGGTATATCGATACGAAATCCATAACTTTTTGTCAGTATGGTCTGAAGCTGATCCACGTCAAATTTGGTGAAAATCGGACAAACGGTCTAGGAGTTCGAAAAAGTAAGTTTTCAACATTAATCAAAATGGCGGACAGGAAGTATGGCCAATTTTCACATAATTGGTATCTATGCTCTCGGCATGACCCACAGAATATAGTGAGACCATTCTAATTTTAATAATCTAATTTATTCAAAAGTTATTAGCATTTATGTGATATTTCGTTATAACTATTGGCCACAAGGTGGCGCTGCCACCAAACTTTTGAGTACCTTCAGGGCATGGAGCCGAATATTTTTGTGATTATTTGTGAAACGATACGATGCTGCTGTTCAAAAAATAAAGCATTTTAAAACATAATTCAAAATGGCCGACGCCTAAAATGGCCGACACAGGAAAATTGGATATCATTCGACTCGACATGACTCACTGTATCTAAAGAGTTTTGTGATTTTTGGCCAAACCATTCAGAAGTTATAAGCCAAAATATGCATTTTTCATATCTCCTGGCCACTAGGTGGCGCTGTGTCGAAACACTGCAGGTAGTCTCAGTTCATGCTTGTTATAACACAAACCAAGTTTGGTCTCAATATGACAAAACGTTGCCGAGATATAGCCTCACGTGCATTTTTGCATGCTTTTCGTCAAATTTGTTTACGTGTCATTCGACAACGGTTGGACGAATCAACTTGAATTCCATAACTTTTTGCCGGCCTGGTCTGAAGATCATCTGAGACAATTTTCGTGGCAATCGGACTAACCGTCTAGGACAAGTTCGAAAAAGTAGGTTTTTCGAATAATTGAAAATAGCGAAAAAACTAAACCTTGCGATTTTTGAATTTTGGGGTTCATTCGACTTGGCATGAGCCAAGGATTTAGAGGAAAAAAGAATTTCCATTTTCTGGCTTACGATTCAAAAGTTATTAGCATATAAACATTGAAAGTTTGGACAAGTGGTGGCGCTAGAGAGTAGGAGATAGAGACTTCAAATTTGCTATAGTTAATGTTAGGACTGTCCTCTATCAGTGTGCCAAATTATACAACTTTCCCGCAATCGGTTCTATGGGCTGCCATAGACTTGCGGCGGAAGAAGAAGAAGAAGAAGAAGAAGCAGAAATATAGCTGCAAGCAGCAATCACGGGGCCAAGCATTCCAGCGGCAACATCAGGAGCTAAGCATATGTAGCATCAGACCAAATGCAACAATGAATAATGAAATTAATAATTGCATGATTGTAATTGAAATGGCTGAAAATCGTTAATAAAAGTTCCACAGCGAGGAGCTAAGCATGGCATGGAGCATCAGACCAAATGCAACGAGTAAGAAAAGCAATTATTGGAAGAGTGTAATTGAAACAGCCAGTAAAACTCCAGTAAAATGATGCATTATCATTTTTGGAAAATAGTTGGCGCTGTAATCAAATCGCTTTGTTGTGTTCTGTGGGAGGTGACAATGTTGTGGGCAATTTCTTTCAAAATACTTACAGACCTTTAGGGCAATGAGTCGAACATGCCCACCGAGTTTCGTTCCGATCGACTTCCATTAACCTTGTCAAATAGGTGCTTAAATTTGTTTGGCCGATGGCGGCCATGTTTTTTAAGATAAGTGAAATTCCTCATAGAGCACTTGTGCCACATTGGGCCATATCAATTTTCAAGTTGATTGGATCAACGGTTGCTTAGTTATAGCCATTTGATTTTTTTTCACCCTGTAGCGCCACCAAGTGGCAGATATGGAAAAATAATAATAATTTGACTAAAGTTTTTGTTCATGCATATGAGTTCTGAGTTTGGTGAAGATATCTCATTTTGTTCCCGAGTTATAGCCTTTTTCGTAAAATTGGTCCACGAATTTGAATGTTTTGGGTCACCTGGATTTTTGTTCAGTCTTGATCAAACCACTGCAATAATATTCTCTGGACTCTCTAGATCAATAATTTTCAAAAATATGTTGCATTTTGTCCTTTGGTTAGCTATAAGAGGTCATTTAGGAAAGGGCCGTGGCCACATGTAACCTAAAGCCTATAAAACTGAAACAAAAACTCAAAACTTTATGAAACTTGGTTATAACATGTGAAAGATGACCCACCAAGCATGCAAAGTTTCATTAAGATCAGAAAATAGCTGGTGCTATAACAGTTAAAATGGCCTAAAAAACTAAAGATTTCTGTTGTGAATGGCATTAAACTGCAAAAAAAAAAGGGGTAATATAATCACACATGCATTAGATCTGTATTTTTTCTAAACAATCATGCAAAATTTAACAGAGATTAGGTAAAAAAGAACACTGTAATATTTATAAAGCTTCAAAACCCAGTGTTGAATAAAAAATTGCAATTATAACCACTAGATGTCACCGGAAGACCACTAATGAGCTCAGTAAAGACTAAAACATTACAGTTTATGGGCTTGTTGAGGGATTCATCTAGAAAAAATGTATATTACTATTATTTAATATTACTGTTCAAGCATTTCAGATCACATTGAGTCAAAGTTTACCAATTTATTCATACAGATATATCTAATGTTTATAATTATGCCAGATTATGATTGCAATGAAACCTGAAAAATGACATAGAAGCCCATAAAAACAGAAGACTTGCAATAGGTTTTATCACCCATCATTTATTTTAATTATCTATATATATAACAAAATGTGTGCATCTGTGTGTGGGTTTAAGCATGCTTATTGAGTATTAATATAGTAGTTTAAACATTTCATGTTTGTGTGTGTCTGTAATTCTGTTTTATTCTTTTACTGTCAGCCATATCTAGGTTATTTAAAATCAGTGCAGTACTATTATCTAGACTGTGAAATTATACATAAATTGCGTATGCTTCTTTGGAATGAAATTAAGACAACATATAACAGTTATAAAGGTTAAAGAGACAGTGTTGTATGATAAATTGCATTTACGACCACTAGATGTCACTGGAAGACCACTAATGGGCTCACTAAAGACTAAAACATTACAGTTCATTGTCTCGATGATTGATTCATCTAGAAAAATATATATTACTATTATTTAATATTACTGTTCAAGCATTTAAGATCACATTGAGTGAAAGTTCAATCATTTATTCATACATGTATATCAAATGTTTACTATTATGTCAGAATATGAATGCAATGAAACCTGACATAGAAATGTAAGAAAAGAAGTCTTTCTGTGAGTTGTGTGTCACCTATAATTTATTTCAAATATCTACATATAACAAAATGTGTGGGCATGTACTTCTCTGTGTGTGTGTGTGTGTGTGTGTGTGTGTGTGTGTAATCATGCTTATTGATTATTCATATAATAGTTGAACCATTTCATTTCTGTGTGTGAGTGTCTGTGAGCCTATTCTCCATGTTAGACAATGGCACACACAAGTTTGGCTTAATTACAACAAAGCTTTGCAGAGATATAGCCTCAGACTCATTTTGTGAAGATGCCTGACATCTGAAGCAGCGCTGTACAAAAACGGTTTCGTCTATTGACACGAAATCCATAACTTTTTGTCAGCACGGTCTGAAGATGATCTGATTCAATTTTGGTGAAAATCAGACAAACGGTTGAGGATGAGTTTAAAAAAAAAGGTTTTCAACATGAATCAAAATGGCGGACAGGAAGTTTTGCTTAATATGACATAATTGGTATGTATGTTGTCGGCATGTCCCAAGGAACATTTTGAGACATGTTTCATGATAATAGGCTAATGCAATCAAAAGTTATTAGCATTATTGGAAATGTAATAATTAGCGGTTATTGATTGGTTTATTACTCTTGACTAATAGGTGGCGCTGTGACCAAAATGATGTGGCGTGGTCAATGTGATGTGACAATGTCACATATTAAGTTTTGTGTAAATATCTCCAACCTTTGCAGAGATACAGCCTCAGATGCAGTTTGGCATCTTTCCAGCAAATTCGTTGGTACGCTAATTGAAAACGGTTACGTGTATCGACACAAATTCCATAACTTTTTGCCAGCATGGTCTGAAGATGATCCAAATCAAATTTGGTGAAAATCTGAGCAACGGTCTAGGAGGAGTTCGAAAAAGTAGGTTTTCAACATGAATCAAAATGGCGGACAGGAAATTTTGCCAAAATTGACAAATGGGGTATCGGTGTTCTCGGCATGACCCAAGGAATCTATCAACATCGGTTTTGTTACAATAGGCTAATGTATGCAAAAGTTATTAGCATTTTTTAAAAAATCGTTATAACTATTGACCACAAGATGGCGCTGCCCCCAATTTTTTTGTGTACATTCAGGGCATGGAGCCGGACATTTTTGTAATTATTTGCGAAACGATACGGAACTTCATTCTTAAGATACAGCAATTTACAACTAAATCCAAAATGGCCGACGCCCAAAATGGCCGAATTGGGAAAATTCGGTATCATTCGACTCGGAATGATACACTGAATCTAAAGACACCACTTTTGTGATTTTTGGCAAAACCGTTCAGAAGTTATGAGCAAAAACATGCATTTTTCATATCTCCTGACCACTAGGGGGCACAGCGCCGAAACACTGCAGGTAGTCCCAGGGAATGGTTGTTATAAGACCCACCAAGATTGGTCTCAATAGGCCAAACCGTTGCGGAGATATAGCCTCACGTTCACGTTTGCGTGCTTTTCGAAGAATTCGTTCATGAGCTATTCGGAAACGGTTTGAGAAATCAACTTGAATTCCATAACTTTTTGCCAGCATGGTCTGAAGATTATCTGATTCAATTTTCGTGACAATCGGTGCAACGGCCTAGGACGAGTTCGAAAAAGTAGGTTTTACGAACAATTGACGATAGCGAAAAAACTAAACCTAAACTCGGCATGAGCCAAGGAATCACAGGAAAAAAGAATTTTCATTTTGTGGCTTACGGTTCAAGAGTTATTAGCATCAAGTTTTTGAAAGTTTAGACAATTGGTGGCGCTAGAGAGTTTGAGTTAGAGACTTCAAATTTGCTACGGTTAATGTTCAGACAGTCCTCTATCAGTGTGCCAAATTATACAACTTTCCCGCAATCGGTTCTATGGGCTACCATAGACTTGGGGTGGAAGAAGAAGAATAATAAATATAGCTGCAAGCAGCAATCACGGGGCCAAGCATTCCAGCGGCAACATCAGGAGCTAAGCATATGTAGCATCAGACCAAATGCAACAATGAATAATGAAATTAATAATTGCATGATTGTAATTGAAATGGCTGAAAATCGTTAATAAAAGTTCCACAGCGAGGAGCTAAGCATGGCATGGAGCATCAGACCAAATGCAACGAGTAAGAAAAGCAATTATTGGAAGAGTGTAATTGAAACAGCCAGTAAAACTCCAGTAAAATGATGCATTATCATTTTTGGAAAATAGGTGGCGCTGTAATCAAATCGCTTTGTTGTGTTCTGTGGGAGGTGACAATGTTGTGGGCAATTTCTTTCAAAATACTTACAGACCTTTAGGGCAATGAGTCGAACATGCCCACCGAGTTTCGTTCCGATCGACTTCCATTAACCTTGTCAAATAGGTGCTTAAAGTTGTTTGGCCAATGGCGGCCATGTTTTTTAAGATAAGTGAAATTCCTCATAGAGCACTTGTGCCACATTGGGCCATATCAATTTTCAAGTTGATTGGATCAACGGTTGCTTAGTTATAGCCATTTGATTTTTTTTCATCCTGTAGCGCCACCAAGTGGCAGATATGGAGAAAATAATAATAATTTGACTAAAGTTTTTGTTCATGCATATGAGTTCTGAGTTTGGTGAAGATATCTCATTTTGTTCCCGAGTTATAGCCTTTTCGTAAAATTGGTCCACGAATTTGAATGTTTTGGGTCACCTGGTTTTTTGTTCAGTCTTGATCAAACCACTGCAATAATATTCTCTGGACTCTCTAGATCAATAATTTTCAAAAATATGTTGCATTTTGTCCTTTGGTTAGCTATAAGAGGTCATTTAGGAAAGGGCCGTGGCCACATGTAACCTAAAGCCTATAAAACTGAAACAAAAACTCAAAACTTTATGAAACTTGGTTATAACATGTGAAAGATGACCCACCAAGCATGCAAAGTTTCATTAAGATCAGAAAATAGCTGGTGCTATAACAGTTAAAATGGCCTAAAAAACAAAAGATTTCTGTTGTGAATGGCATTAAACTGCAAAAAAAAAAGGGGTAATATAATCACACATGCATTAGATCTGTATTTTTTCTAAACAATCATGCAAAACTGAACAGAGATTAGGTCAAAAAGAACACTGTAATATTTATAAAGCTTCAAAACCCAGTGTTGAATAAAAAATTGCAATTATAACCACTAGATGTCACCGGAAGACCACTAATGAGCTCACTAAAGACTAAAACATTACAGTTTATGGGCTTGTTGAGGGATTCATCTAGAAAAAATGTATATTACTATTATTTAATATTACTGTTCAAGCATGTCAGATCACATTGAGTCAAAGTTTACCAATTTATTCATACAGATATATCTAATGTTTATAATTATGCCAGATTATGATTGCAATGAAACCTGAAAAATGACATAGAAGCCCATAAAAACAGAAGACTTGCAATAGGTTTTATCACCCATCATTTATTTTAATTATCTATATATATAACAAAATATGTGCATCTGTGTGTGGGTTTAAGCATGCTTATTGAGTATTAATATAGTAGTTTAAACATTTCATGTTTGTGTGTGTCTGTAATTCTGTTCTATTCTTTTACTGTCAGCCATATCTAGGTTATTTAAAATCAGTGCAGTACTATTATCTAGACTGTGAAATTATACATAAATTGCGTATGCTTCTTTGGAATGAAATTAAGACAACATATAACAGTTATAAAGGTTAAAGAGACAGTGTTGTATGATAAATTGCATTTACGACCACTAGATGTCACTGGAAGACCACTAATGGGCTCACTAAAGACTAAAACATTACAGTTCATTGTCTCGATGATTGATTCATCTAGAAAAATATATATTACTATTATTTAATATTACTGTTCAAGCATTTAAGATCACATTGAGTGAAAGTTCAACAATTTATTCATACATGTATATCAAATGTTTACTATTATGTCAGAATATGAATGTAATGAAACCTGACATAGAAATGTAAGAAAAGAAGTCTTTCTGTGAGTTGTGTGTCACCTATAATTTATTTCAAATATCTACATACAACAAAATGTGTGGGCATGTACTTCTCTGTGTGTGTGTGTGTGTGTGTGTGTGTGTGTGTGTGTGTGTGTAATCATGCTTATTGATTATTCATATAATAGTTGAACCATTTCATTTCTGTGTGTGAGTGTCTGTGAGCCTATTCTCCATGTTAGACAATGGCACACACAAGTTTGGCTTAATTACAACAAAGGTTTGCAGAGATATAGCCTCAGACTCATTTTGTGAAGATGCCTGACATCTGAAGCAGCGCTGTACAAAAACGGTTTCGTCTATTGACACGAAATCCATAACTTTTTGTCAGCACGGTCTGAAGATGATCTGATTCAATTTTGGTGAAAATCAGACAAACAGTTGAGGATGAGTTTAAAAAAAAAAGGTTTTCAACATGAATCAAAATGGCGGACAGGAAGTTTTGCTTAATATGACATAATTGGTATGTATGTTGTCGGCATGTCCCAAGGAACATTTTGAGACATGTTTCATGATAATAGGCTAATGCAATCAAAAGTTATTAGCATTATTGGAAATGTAATAATTAGCGGTTATTGATTGGTTTATTACTCTTGACCAATAGGTGGCGCTGTGACCAAAATGATGTTGGCGTGGTCAATGTGATGTGACAATGTCACATATTAAGTTTTGTGTAAATATCTCCAACCTTTGCAGAGATACAGCCTCAGATGCAGTTTGGCATCTTTCCAGCAAATTCGTTGGTACGCTAATTGAAAACGGTTACGTGTATCGACACAAATTCCATAACTTTTTGCCAGCATGGTCTGAAGATGATCCAAATCAAATTTGGTGAAAATCTGAGCAACGGTCTAGGAGGAGTTCGAAAAAGTAGGTTTTCAACATGAATCAAAATGGCGGACAGGAAATTTTTGCCAAAATTGACAAATTGGGTATTGGTGTTCTCGGCATGACCCAAGGAATCTATCAACATCAGCTTTGTTACAATAGGCTAATGTATGCAAAAGTTATTAGCATTTTTCGAAAAAATCGTTATAACTATTGACCACAAGGTGGCGCTGCCCCCAATTTTTTTGTGTACATTCAGGGCATGGAGCCGGACATTTTTGTAATTATTTGCAAAACGATACGGAACTTCATTCTTAAGATACAGCAATTTACAACTAAATCCAAAATGGCCGACGCCAAAATGGCCGAATTGGGAAACTTCGGTATCATTCGACTCGGAATGATGCACTGAATCTAAAGACACCACTTTTGTGATTTTTGGCAAAACCGTTCAGAAGTTTATGAGCAAAAACATGCATTTTCATATCTCCTGACCACTAGGGGGCACAGCGCCGAAACACTGCAGGTAGTCCCGGGAATGGTTTTATAAGACCCACCAAGATTGGTCTCAATAGGCCAAACCGTTGCGGAGATATAGCCTCACGTTCACGTTTGCGTGCTTTTCGAAGAATTCGTTCATGAGCTATTCGGAAACGGTTTGAGAAATCAACTTGAATTCCATAACTTTTTGCCAGCATGGTCTGAAAAGATTATCTGATTCAATTTTCGTGACAATCGGTGCAACGGCCTAGGACGAGTTCGAAAAGTAGGTTTTACGAACAATTGACGATAGCGAAAAAACTAAGCCTTGCGATTTTTGAATTTCGGTGTCCATTCGACTCGGCATGAGCCAAGGAATCACAGGAAAAAGAATTTTTCATTTTGTGGCTTACGGTTCAAGAGTTATTAGCATCAAGTTTTTTGAAAGTTTAGACAATTGGTGGCGCTAGAGAGTTTGAGTTAGAGACTTCAAATTTTGCTACGGTTAATGTTCAGACAGTCCTCTATTAGTGTGCCAAATTATACAACTTTCCCGCAATCGGTTCTATGGGCTACATAGACTTGGGGGGAAGAAGAAGAATAATAAATATAGCTGCCAGCAGCACATTCACGGGCCAGCATTCCAGCGGCAAACATCA
>NW_020527614.1:0-24956 GCF_003368295.1 Carassius auratus | reverse complement strand
CCATAATTCAAAATGGCCGACGCCTAAAATGGCCGACACAGGAAAATTGGATAATCATTTGACTCGACATGACTCACTGAATCTAAAGAGACCAGTTGTGTGATTTTTGGCCAAACCATTCAGTAGTTATAAGCCAAAATATGCATTTTTCATATCTCCTGACCACTAGGTGGCGCTGTGTCGAAACACTGCAGGTAGTCTCAGTTCATGCTTGTTATAACACACGCCAAGTTTGGTCTCAATATGACAAACCGTTGCCGGATATAGCCTCACGTGCATGTTTGCGTGCTTTTCGTCAAATTTGTTTACGTGTCATTCGACAACAGTTGGAACGAATCAACTTGAATTCCATAACTTTTTGCCAGCATGGTCTGAAGATGATCTGAGCCAATTTTCGTGGCAATCGGACTAACCGTCTAGGACGAGTTCGAAAAAGTAGGTTTTCGAATAATTGAAAATAGCGAAAAAACTAAACCTTGCGATTTTTGAATTTTGGGGTTCATTCGACTTGGCATGAGCCAAGGATTCAGAGGAAAAAAAGAATTTCCATTTTCTGGCTTACGGTTCAAAAGTTATTAGCATACAAACATTGAAAGTTTGGACAAGTGGTGGCGCTAGAAGTAGGAGATAGAGACTTCAAATTGCTATAGTTAATGTTGGGACTGTCCTCTATCAGTGTGCCAAATTATACAACTTTCCCGCAATCGGTTCTATGGGCTGCCATAGACTTGCGGCGAAGAAGAAGAAGAAGAAGAAGAAAGAATAATAATATAATAACGCCAACGATTACAATAGGTGCCTAACCACCTTCCGGCTTGGCCCCTAATAACGCCAACGAAACAATAGGTGCCTACCACCTTCGTGCTTGGCCTAAATATAGCTGCAAGCAGCAATTACGGGGCCAAGCACTCCAACGGCAAATGTAGGAGCTAAGCATCGCATAAAGCATCACACCAAATACATTAATGAGCAATAACAGCAATTTTGGAATTATTGTATTTGAAATGGCAAAAAAAAAAAAACACCAATACCACCTCTAGTAGCATGATTACTTGGTTTATCAAGCTTGACCAATAGGTGACACTGTTATAAAATCAATTTGGTGTACTCTGTGTGACTTTTCAATGACACACACAAAGTTTGGTGTCAATATGCCAAAGCATTCCAGGGATACAGCCTCAAGTGTCATTTTCTCATTGTGCCTCAAATTCGTCGATGTGGTATGCGAAAACGGTTTTGTCTATCGACTCAAAATCCATAACTTTGAATCAGTATAGCCTGAAGATCATTTGATTCGAATTTGGTGAAAATCGGACATACGGTTGATGAGGAGTTCGAAAAAGTATGTTTTCAACATAAATCAAAATGGCGGACCGGAAGTTCAGCTTACCGTGGTATATTTGGTATCTATGTTATCGGCATAAGCCAGGGAATATTTTGAGCCCAGTTTCCTTTCAAATAGGCTAATGCATTAAAAGTTATTAGCATTTTAAAAAGTGTAATTACTCATGGTTAATGAATGGTTTATTACTCTTGACCAATAGGTGGCGCTGTTACCAAATTTATGTGGCATGGTCAGTGTGAGGTGGCGATGACACATACAAAAGTTTGGTGCAAATATGTCAAAGTGTTGCAGAGATACAGCCTCAAATGCATTTTGGCACCCTTCCAGCAAATTCGTTGATGCGCTAAATGAGAACCGTTACGTATATCGACACAAAATCCATAACTTTTTGCCAGCATGGTCTGAAGATGATGCACGTCAAATTTGGTGAAAATTGGGCTAACGGTCTAGGAGGAGTTCGAAAAAGTAGGTTTTCAACATTAAGCAAAATGGCGGACAGGAAGTAAGGCCAATTTCACATTATTGGTATCAATACTCTCGGCATGACCCACAGAATATAGCGAGACCATTTTAATTTTAATAGACTAATTTATTCAAAAGTTATTAGCATTATGTGATATTTCATTATAACTATTGGCCACAAGGTGGCGCTGCCACCAAACTTTTTGTACCTTCAGGGCATGGAGCCGATATTTTTGTAATTATTTGCGAAACGATACGATGCTGCGTTCAAAAAAATACAGCATTTTAAATCATAATTCAAAATGGCCGACGCCTAAAATGGCCGACACAGGAAAATTGGATATCATTTCTCGACATGACTCACTGAATCTAAAGAGACCAGTTGTGTGATTTTTGGCCAAACCATTCAGTAGTTATAAGCCAAAATATGCATTTTTCATATCTCCTGACCACTAGTGGCGCTGTGTCGAAACACTGCAGGTAGTCTCAGTTCATGCTTGTTATAGCACACGCCAAGTTTGATCTCAATTATGACAAACCGTTGCCGGGATATAGCCTCACGTGCATGTTTGGCGTGCTTTTCGTCAAATTTGTTTACGTGTCATTCGACAACAGTTGGACGAATCAACTTGAATTCCATAACTTTTGCCAGCATGGTCTGAAGATGATCTAGCCAATTTTCTGGCAATCGGACTAACCGTCTAGGACGAGTTCGAAAAAGTAGGTTTTTCGAATAATTGAAAATAGCGAAAAAACTAAACCTTGCGATTTTGAATTTGGGTTCATTCGACTTGGCATGAGCCAAGGATTCAGAAGAAAAAAGAATTTCCATTTTCTGGCTTACGGTTCAAAAGTTATTAGCATATAAACATTGAAAGTTTTGAATACAAGTGGTGGCGCTAGAGAGTAGAGAGTCAGAGACTTTCAAAATTGCTATAGTAATGGTGGGACTGTCCTCTATCAGTGTGCCAAATTATATACAACTTTCCCGCAATCGGTTCTATGGGCTGCCATAGACTTGCGGCGAAGAAGAAGAAGAAGAAGAAGAAGCAGAATAATAAAACGCCAACGAAACAATAGGTGCCTACGCACCTTCGGTGCTTGGCCCCTAATAACGCAACGATTACAATAGGTGCCAACGCACTTCGTGCTTGGCCAATATAGCTGCAGCACAATCACGGCCAAGCATTCCAGCGGCAACATCAGAGCTAAGCAGACCAAATGCAACAATGAATAATGAAATTAATAATTGCATGATTGTAATTGAAATGGCTGAAAATCGTTAATAAAAGTTCCACAGCGAGGAGCTAAGCATGGCATGGAGCATCAGACCAAATGCAACGAGTAAGAAAAGCAATTATTGGAAGAGTGTAATTGAAACAGCCAGTAAAACTCCAGTAAAATGATGCATTATCCATTTTTGGAAAATAGTTGGCGCTGTAATCAAAATCGCTTTGTTGTGTTCTGTGGGAGGTGACAATGTTGTGGGCAATTTCTTTCAAAATTCTTACAGACCTAGCGGCAATGAGCTCGAACATGCCCACCGAAGTTTCGTTTACCGATCGACTTCCATTAACCTTGTCAAATAGATGCCTTAAAGTTGTTTTGGCCCAATGGCGGCCATGTTTTTTTAAGATAAGTGAAATTCCTCATAGAGCACTTATGCCACATTGGGCCATACAATTTTCAAGTGATGGATCAGCGGTTGCTTAGTTATAAGCCATTTTAGTTTTTTTTCATCCTGTAGCGCCACCCAAGTGGCAGATATGGAAAAAAAATAATTAATTTGACTAAAGTTTTTGTTCATGGCATATGAGTTCTGAGTTTGGTGAAGATATCTCATTTTGTTCCCGAGTTATAGCTCTTTTCCATAAAATTGGTCCGCGAATTTGAATGTTTTGGGTCACCTGGTTTTTTGTTCAGTCTTGATCAAACCACTGCAGTATATTCTCAGGATCTCTCTAGATCAATAACTTTGAAAAAATATGTTGTATTTTGTCCTTTGGTTAGATAACATTTAAACAGCCTAAATAAAACAAAAACGATTTCTGTTGTGAATGGCATTAAACTGCAAAAAAAAAGGGGGTAATATAATCACACATGCATTAGATCTGTATTTTTTTCTAAACAATCATGCAAAATTTAACAGAGATTAGGTAAAGAACACTGTAATATTTATAAAGCTTCAAAACCCAGTGTTGAATAAAAAATTGCAATTATAACCACTAGATGTCACCGGAAGACCCACTAATGAGCTCACTAAGACTAAAACATTACAGTTTATGGGCTTGTTGAGGGATTCATCTAGAAAAAATGTATTTACTATTATTTAATATTACTGTTCAAGCATTTCAGATCACATTGAGTCAAAGTTTACCAAATTTATTCATACAGATATATCTAATGTTTATAATTATGCCAGATTATGATTGCAATGAAACCTGAAAAATGACATAGAAGCCCATAAAAACAGAAAGACCTTGCAATAGGTTTTATCACCCATCATTTATTTTAATTAATCTATATATATAACAAAATGTGTGCATCTGTGTGTGGGTTTAAGCATGCTTATTGAGTATTAATATACTAGTTTAAACATTTCATGTTTGTGTGTGTCTGTAATTCTGTTCTATTCTTTACTGTCAGCCATATCTATGTTATTTAAAATCAGTGCAGTACTATATCTAGACTGTGAAATTATACATAAATTGTGTATGCTTCTTTGGAATGAAATTAAGACAACATATAACAGTTATAAAGGTTAAAAGAGACAGTGTTGTATGATAAATTGCATTTACGACCACTAGATGTCACTGGAAGACCACTAATGGGCTTTGCAGAGATATAGCCTCAGACTCATTTTGTGAAGATGCCTGACATCTGAAGCAGCGCTGTACAAAAACGGTTTCGTCTATTGACACGAAATCCATAACTTTTGTCAGCACGGTCTGAAGATGATCTGATTCAATTTGGTGAAAATCGGACAACGGTTGAGGATGAGTTAAAAAAAAAGGTTTTCAACATGAATCAAAATGGCGGACAGGAAGTTTCGCTTAATATGACATAATTGGTATGCATGTTGTCGGCATGTCCCAAGGAACATTTTGAGACATGTTTCATGATAATAGGCTAATGCAATCAAAAGTTATTAGCATTATTGGAAATGTAATAATTAGCGGTTATTGATTGGTTTATTACTCTTGACCAATAGGTGGCGCTGTGACCAAAATGAGTGGCGTGGTCAATGTGATGTGACAATGTCACATATTAAGTTTTGTGTAAATATCTCCAACCTTTGCAGAATACAGCCTCAGATGCAGTTTGGCATCTTTCCAGCAAATTCGTTGGTACGCTAATTGAAACGGTTACGTGTATCGACACAAATTCCATAACTTTTTGCCAGCATGGTCTGAAGATGATCCCAAATCAAATTTGGTGAAAATCTGAGCAACGGTCTAGGAGGAGTTCGAAAAAGTAGGTTTTCAACATGAATCAAAATGGCGGACAGGAAATTTTGCCAAAATTGACAAATGGGGTATCGGTGTTCTCGGCATGACCCAAGGAATCTATCAACATCAGCTTTGTTACAATAGGTTAATGTATGCAAAAGTTATTAGCATTTTTCGAAAAAATCGTTATAACTATTGACCACAAGGTGGCGCTGCCCCCAATTTTTTTGTGTACATTCAGGGCATGGAGCCGGACATTTTTGTAATTATTTGCGAAACGATACGGAACTTCATTCTTAAGATACAGCAATTTACAACTAAATCCCCAAAAAACGGTATCATTCGACTCGGAATGATGCACTGAATCTAAAGACACCACTTTTGTGATTTTTGGCAAAACCGTTCAGAAGTTATGAGCAAAAACATGCATTTTTCATATCTCCTGACCACTAGGGGGCACAGCGCCGAAACACTGCCGGTAGTCCCAGGGAATGGTTGTTATAAGACCCACCAAGATTGGTCTCAATAGGCCAAACCGTTGCGGAGATATAGCCTCACGTTCACGTTTGCGTGCTTTTCGAAGAATTCGTTCATGAGCTATTCGGAAACGGTTTGAGAAATCAACTTGAATTCCATAACATTTTGCCAGCATGGTCTGAAGATTATCTGATTCAATTTTCGTGACAATCGGTGCAACGGCCTAGGACGAGTTCGAAAAAGTAGGTTTTACGAACAATTGACGATAGCGAAAAAACTAAGCCTTGCGATTTTTGAATTTCGGTGTCCATTCGACTCGGCATGAGCCAAGGAATCACAGGAAAAAAGAATTTTCATTTTGTGGCTTACGGTTCAAGAGTTATTAGCATCAAGTTTTTGAAAGTTTAGACAATTGGTGGCGCTAGAGAGTTTGAGTTAGAGACTTCAAATTTGCTACGGTTAATGTTCAGACAGTCCTCTATTAGTGTGCCAAATTCTACAACTTTCCCGCAATCGGTTCTATGGGCTACCATAGACTTGGGGTGGAAGAAGAAGAATAATAATAAATATAGCTGCAAGCAGCAATCACGGGGCCAAGCATTCCAGCGGCAACATCAGGAGCTAAGCATATGTAGCATCAGACCAAATGCAACAATGAATAATGAAATTAATAATTGCATGATTGTAATTGAAATGGCTGAAAATCGTTAATAAAAGTTCCACAGCGAGGAGCTAAGCATGGCATGGAGCATCAGACCAAATGCAACGAGTAAGAAAAGCAATTATTGGAAGAGTGTAATTGAAACAGCCAGTAAAACTCCAGTAAAATGATGCATTATCATTTTTGGAAAATAGGTGGCGCTGTAATCAAATCGCTTTGTTGTGTTCTGTGGGAGGTGACAATGTTGTGGGCAATTTCTTTCAAAATACTTACAGACCTTTAGGGCAATGAGTCGAACATGCCCACCGAGTTTCGTTCCGATCGACTTCCATTAACCTTGTCAAATAGGTGCTTAAAGTTGTTTGGCCAATGGCGGCCATGTTTTTTAAGATAAGTGAAATTCCTCATAGAGCACTTGTGCCACATTGGGCCATATCAATTTTCAAGTTGATTGGATCAACGGTTGCTTAGTTATAGCCATTTGATTTTTTTTCATCCTGTAGCGCCACCAAGTGGCAGATATGGAAAAAAATAATAATTTGACTAAAGTTTTTGTTCATGCATATGAGTTCTGAGTTTGGTGAAGATATCTCATTTTGTTCCCGAGTTATAGCCTTTTTCGTAAAATTGGTCCACGAATTTGAATGTTTTGGGTCACCTGGTTTTTTGTTCAGTCTTGATCAAACCACTGCAATAATATTCTCTGGACTCTCTAGATCAATAATTTTCAAAAATATGTTGCATTTTGTCCTTTGGTTAGCTATAAGAGGTCATTTAGGAAAGGGCCGTGGCCACATGTAACCTAAAGCCTATAAAACTGAAACAAAAACTCAAAACTTTATGAAACTTGGTTATAACATGTGAAAGATGACCCACCAAGCATGCAAAGTTTCATTAAGATCAGAAAATAGCTGGTGCTATAACAGTTAAAATGGCCTAAAAAACAAAAGATTTCTGTTGTGAATGGCATTAAACTGCAAAAAAAAAGGGGTAATATAATCACACATGCATTAGATCTGTATTTTTTCTAAACAATCATGCAAAATTTAACAGAGATTAGGTAAAAAAGAACACTGTAATATTTATAAAGCTTCAAAACCCAGTGTTGAATAAAAAATTGCAATTATAACCACTAGATGTCACCGGAAGACCACTAATGAGCTCACTAAAGACTAAAACATTACAGTTTATGGGCTTGTTGAGGGATTCATCTAGAAAAAATGTATATTACTATTATTTAATATTACTGTTCAAGCATTTCAGATCACATTGAGTCAAAGTTTACCAATTTATTCATACAGATATATCTAATGTTTATAATTATGCCAGATTATGATTGCAATGAAACCTGAAAAATGACATAGAAGCCCATAAAAACAGAAGACTTGCAATAGGTTTTATCACCCATCATTTATTTTAATTATCTATATATATATAACAAAATGTGTGCATCTGTGTGTGGGTTTAAGCATGCTTGTTGAGTATTAATATAGTAGTTTAAACATTTCATGTTTGTGTGTGTCTGTAATTCTGTTCTATTCTTTTACTGTCAGCCATATCTAGGTTATTTAAAATCAGTGCAGTACTATTATCTAGACTGTGAAATTATACATAAATTGCGTATGCTTCTTTGGAATGAAATTAAGACAACATATAACAGTTATAAAGGTTAAAGAGACAGTGTTGTATGATAAATTGCATTTACGGCCACTAGATGTCACCGGAAGACCACTAATGGGCTCACTAAAGACTAAAACATTACAGTTCATTGTCTCGATGATTGATTCATCTAGAAAAATATATATTACTATTATTTAATATTACTGTTCAAGCATTTAAGATCACATTGAGTGAAAGTTCAACAATTTATTCATACATGTATATCAAATGTTTACTATTATGTCAGAATATGAATGCAATGAAACCTGACATAGAAATGTAAGAAAAGAAGTCTTTCTGTGAGTTGTGTGTCACCTATAATTTATTTCAAATATCTACATACAACAAAATGTGTGGGCATGTACTTCTCTGTGTGTGTGTGTGTGTGTGTAATCATGCTTATTGATTATTCATATAATAGTTGAACCATTTCATTTCTGTGTGTGAGTGTCTGTGAGCCTATTCTCCATGTTAGACAATGGCACACACAAGTTTGGCTTAATTACAACAAAGCTTTGCAGAGATATAGCCTCAGTCTCATTTTGTGAAGATGCCTGACATCTGAAGCAGCGCTGTACAAAAACGGTTTCGTCTATTGACACGAAATCCATAACTTTTTGTCAGCACGGTCTGAAGATGATCTGATTCAATTTTGGTGAAAATCAGACAAACGGTTGAGGATGAGTTTAAAAAAAAAGGTTTTCAACATGAATCAAAATGGCGGACAGGAAGTTTTGCTTAATATGACATAATTGGTATGTATTTTGTCGGCATGTCCCAAGGAACATTTTGAGACATGTTTCATGATAATAGGCTAATGCAATCAAAAGTTATTAGCATTATTGGAAATGTAATAATTAGCGGTTATTGATTGGTTTATTACTCTTGACCAATAGGTGGCGCTGTGACCAAAATGATGTGGCGTGGTCAATGTGATGTGACAATGTCACATATTAAGTTTTGTGTAAATATCTCCAACCTTTGCAGAGATACAGCCTCAGATGCAGTTTGGCATCTTTCCAGCAAATTCGTTGGTATGCTAATTGAAAACGGTTACGTGTATCGACACAAATTCCATAACTTTTTGCCAGCATGGTCTGAAGATGATCCAAATCAAATTTGGTGAAAATCTGAGCAACGGTCTAGGAGGAGTTCGAAAAAGTAGGTTTTCAACATGAATCAAAATGGCGGACAGGAAATTTTGCCAAAATTGACAAATGGGGTATCGGTGTTCTCGGCATGACCAAAGGAATCTATCAACATCAGCTTTGTTACAATAGGCTAATGTATGCAAAAGTTATTAGCATTTTTCGAAAAAATCGTTATAACTATTGACCACAAGGTGGCGCTGCCCCCAATTTTTTTGTGTACATTCAGGGCATGGAGCCGGACATTTTTGTAATTGTTTGCGAAACGATACGGAACTTCATTCTTAAGATACAGCAATTTACAACTAAATCCAAAATGGCCGACGCCCAAAATGGCCGAATTGGGAAAATTCGGTATCATTCGACTCGGAATGATGCACTGAATCTAAAGACACCACTTTTGTGATTTTTGGCAAAACCGTTCAGAAGTTATGAGCAAAAACATGCATTTTTCATATCTCCTGACCACTAGGGGGCACAGCGCCGAAACACTGCAGGTAGTCCCAGGGAATGGTTGTTATAAGACCCACCAAGATTGGTCTCAATAGGCCAAACCGTTGCGGAGATATAGCCTCACGTTCACGTTTGCGTGCTTTTCGAAGAATTCGTTCATGAGCTATTCGGAAACGGTTTGAGAAATCAACTTGAATTCCATAACTTTTTGCCAGCATGGTCTGAAGATTATCTGATTCAATTTTCGTGACAATCGGTGCAACGGCCTAGGACAAGTTCGAAAAAGTAGGTTTTACGAACAATTGACGATAGCGAAAAAACTAAACCTTGCGATTTTTGAATTTTGGTGTCCATTCGACTCGGCATGAGCCAAGGAATCACAGGAAAAAAGAATTTTCATTTTGTGGCTTACGGTTCAAGAGTTATTAGCATCAAGTTTTTGAAAGTTTAGACAATTGGTGGCGCTAGAGAGTTTGAGTTAGAGACTTCAAATTTGCTACGGTTAATGTTCAGACAGTCCTCTATTAGTGTGCCAAATTATACAACTTTCCCGCAATCGGTTCTATGGGCTACCATAGACTTGGGGTGGAAGAAGAAGAATAATAATAATAAATATAGCTGCAAGCAGCAATTACGGGGCCAAGCACTCCAACGGCAAATGTAGGAGCTAAGCATGGCATGAAGCATCACACCAAATACATTAATGAGCAATAACAGTAATTTTGGAATTATTGTAATTGAAATGGCAAAAAAAAAATCGTAATACCACCTCTAGTAGCATGATTACTTGGCTTATAAAGTTTGACCAATAGGTAGCACTGTTATGAAATCAATTTGGTGTACTCTGTTTGACTTTTCAATGACACACACAAAGTTTGGTGTTAATATGCCACAGCATTCCAGAGATGCAGCCTCAAGTGTCATTTTGTCATTGTGTTTCAACTTCGTCGCTTTGGTATGCGAAAACGGTTTTGTCTATCGACACAAAATCCATAACTTTGTGTCAACATAGTCTGAAGATCATCTGATTCGAATTTGGTGAAAATTGGACATACGGTTCATGAGGAGTTCGAAAAAGTAGGTTTTCCACATAAATCAAAATGGTGGACCGGAACTTCAGTAAACACTGGCATATTTGGTATCTATGTTATCGGCATGAGCCAGGGAATATTTTTAGCCCAGTTTCGTTGCAATAGGCTAATGGACTAAAAAGTTATTAGCATTTTAAAAAGTGTAATTACTCATGGTTAATGAATGGTTTATTACTCTTGACCAATAGGTGGCGCTGTTACCAAATTTATGTGGCATGGTCAGTGTGAGGTGGCGATGACACATACAAAGTTTGGTGCAAATATGTCAAAGTGTTGCAGAGATACAGCCTCAAATGCATTTTGGCACCCTTCCAGCAAATTCGTTGATGCGCTAAATGAGAACCGTTACGTATATCGACACAAAATCCATAACTTTTTGCCAGCATGGTCTGAAGATGATTCACGTCAAATTTGGTGAAAATTGGGCTAACGGTCTAGGAGGAGTTCGAAAAAGTAGGTTTTCAACATTAAGCAAAATGGCGGACAGGAAGTAAGGCCAATTTTCACATTATTGGTATCAATTCTCTCGGCATGACCCACAGAACATAGCGAGACCATTTTAATTTTAATAGACTAATTTATTCAAAAGTTATTAGCGTTTATGTGATATTTCATTATAACTATTGGCCACAAGGTGGCGCTGCCACCAAACTTTTTGAGTACCTTCAGGGCATGGAGCCGAATATTTTTGTAATTATTTGCGAAACGATACGATGCTGCGTTCAAAAAATACAGCATTTTGAAACATAATTCAAAATGGCCGACGCCTAAAATGGCCGACACAGGAAAATTGGATATCATTCGACTCGACATGACTCACTGAATCTAAAGAGACCAGTTGTGTGATTTTTGGCCAAACCATTCAGTAGTTATAAGCCAAAATATGCATTTTTCATATCTCCTGACCACTAGGTGGCGCTGTGTCGAAACACAGCAGGTAGTCTCAGTTCATGCTTGTTATAACACACGCCAAGTTTGGTCTCAATATGACAAACCGTTGCCGGGATATAGCCTCACGTGCATGTTTGCGTGCTTTTCGTCAAATTTGTTTACGTGTCATTCGACAACAGTTGGACGAATCAACTTGAATTCCATAACTTTTTGCCAGCATGGTCTGAAGATGATCTGAGCCAATTTTCGTGGCAATCGGACTAACCGTCTAGGACGAGTTCGAAAAAGTAGGTTTTTCGAATAATTGAAAATAGCGAAAAAACTAAACCTTGCGATTTTTGAATTTTAGGGTTCATTCGACTTGGCCTGAGCCAAGGATTCAGAGGAAAAAAGAATTTCCATTTTCTGGCTTACGGTTCAAAAGTTATTAGCATACAAACATTGAAAGTTTGGACAAGTGGTGGCGCTAGAGAGTAGGAGTTAGAGACTTCAAATTTGCTATAGTTAATGTTGGGACTGTCCTCTATCAGTGTGCCAAATTATACAACTTTCCCGCAAACGGTTCTATGGGCTGCCATAGACTTGCGGCGGAAGAAGAAGAAGAAGAATAATAATAAATATAGCTGCAAGCAGCAATTACGGGGCCAAGCACTCCAACGGCAAATGTAGGAGCTAAGCATGGCATGTAGCATCACACCAAATGCATTAATAAGCAATAACAGCAATTTTAGGATGATTGTAATTGAAATGGCTAAAAAAATCAAAAATACAACCTCTAGTAGCATGATTTACTGGCTTATCAAAATTGACCAATAGGTGGTGCTGTTATCAAGTCAATTTGGTGTACTCTGTGTGACTTTTCAATGACACAAACAAAGTTTGGTGTCAATATGCCAAAGCATTGCAGAGATACAGCCTCAAGTGTCATTTTGGCATTGTGCCTCAAATTCGTCGCTGTGGTATGCGAAAACGGTTTTGTCTATCGATACAAAATCCATAACATTTTGTCAGTACAGTCTACAGATCATCTGAGTCAATTTTGGTGAAAATCGGACTAACGGTTGATGAGGAGTTCGAAAAAGTAGGTTTTCAACATAAATCAAAATGGCGGACAGGAAGTTCGGCTTACTCTGGCATATATGGTATCTATGTTGTCGGCATAAGCCAGGGAATATTTTGAGGCCAGTTTCATTACAATAGGCTAATGCATTAAAAAGTTACTAGCATTTTTATAAGTGTAATTATTCATAGTTAATGAATGGTTCATTACTCTTGACCAATAGGTGGCGCTGTTACCAAATTTATGTGGCATGGTCAGTGTCAGGTGGCGATGACACATACAAAGTTTGGTGCAAAAATGTCAAAGCGTTGCAGAGATACAGCCTCAAATGCATTTTGGCACCCTTCCAGCAAATTCGTTGATGCGCTAAATCAGAACCGTTTTGTATATCGACACGAAATCCATAACTTTTTGCCAGCATGGTCTGAAGATGATTCACGTCAAATTTGGTGAAAATCGGACTAACGGTCTAGGAGGAGTTCGAAAAAGTAGGTTTTCAACATTAATCAAAATGGCGGACAGGAAGTATGGCCAATTTTGGCATAATTGGTATCTATGTTCTCGGCATGACCCAAAGAATACGGGGAGACCATTTGCATTTCAATTGTCTAATTTACTCAAAAGTTATTAGCATTTTGATAATTGATAATTCATTTCATTATAACTCTTGACCACAAGGTGGCGCTGCCACCAAGCTTTTTGAGTACATTCAGGGCATGGAGCCGAATATTTTTGTAATTATTTGCGAAACGATATGATGCTGCGTTGAAAAAATACAGCATTTTAAAACATAATTCAAAATGGCCGACGCCTAAAATGGCTGACACGGGAAATTTGCATATCATACGACTCGACATGACTCACTGAATCTAAAGAGACCAGTTGTGTGATTTTTGGCCAAACCATTCAGAAGATATAAGCCAAAATATGCATTTTTCATATCTCCTGACCACTAGGTGGCGCTGTGTCGAAACACTGCAGGTAGTCTCAGGTCATGCTTATTATAACACACACCAAGTTTGGTCTCAATATGCCAAACCGTTGCTGAGATATAGCCTCAAGTGCATTTTTGCGTGCTTTTCGTCAAATTTGTTTACGTGTCATTCGACAATGGTTGGACGAATCAACTTGAATTCCATAACTTTTTGCCAGCATGGTCTGAAGATGATCTGAGCCAATTTTCGTGGCAATCGGACTAACCGTCTAGCACGAGTTCGAAAAAGTAGGTTTTTCGAAAAATTGAAAATAGCGAAAAAACTAAACCTTGCGATTTTTGAATTTTGGGGTTCATTCGACTTGGCATGAGCCAAGGATTCAGAGGAAAAAAGAATTTCCATTTTCTGGCTTACGGTTCAAAAGTTATTAGCATACAAACATTGAAAGTTTGGACAAGTGGTGGCGCTAGAGAGTAGGAGTTAGAGACTTCAAATTAGCTATAGTTAATGTTGGGACTGTCCTCTATCAGTGTGCCAAATTATACAACTTTCCCGCAATCGGTTCTATGGGCTGCCATAGACTTGCGGCGGAAGAAGAAGAAGAAGAAGAAGAAGAAGAAGCAGAATAATAATAACGCCAACGATTACAATAGGTGCCTACGCACCTTCGGTGCTTGGCCCCTAAATATAGCTGCAAGCAGCAATTACGGGGCCAAGCACTCCAACGGCAAATGTAGTAGCTAAGCATCGCATAAAGCATCACACCAAATACATTAATGAGCAATAACAGCAATTTTGGAATTATTGTATTTGAAATGGCAAAAAAAAAAAAACACCAATACCACCTCTAGTAGCATGAGTACTTGGTTTATCAAGCTTGACCAATAGGTGACACTGTTATAAAATCAATTTGGTGTACTCTGTGTGTCTTTTCAATGACACACACAAAGTTTGGTGTCAATATGCCAAAGCATTCCAGGGATACAGCCTCAAGTGTCATTTTCTCATTGTGCCTCAAATTCGTCGATGTGGTATGCGAAAACGGTTTTGTCTATCGACTCAAAATCCATAACTTTGAATCAGTATAGCCTGAAGATCATTTGATTCGAATTTGGTGAAAATCGGACATACGGTTGATCAGGAGTTCGAAAAAGTATGTTTTCAACATAAATCAAAATGGCGGACCGGAAGTTCAGCTTACCGTGGTATATTTGGTATCTATGTTATCGGCATAAGCCAGGGAATATTTTGAGCCCAGTTTCCTTCAAATAGGCTAATGCATTAAAAAGTTATTAGCATTTTAAAAAGTGTAATTACTCATGGTTAATGAATGGTTTATTACTCTTGACCAATAGGTGGCGCTGTTACCAAATTTATGTGGCATGGTCAGTGTGAGGTGGCGATGACACATACAAAGTTTGGTGCAAATATGTCAAAGTGTTGCAGAGATACAGCCTCAAATGCATTTTGGCACCCTTCCAGCAAATTCGTTGATGCGCTAAATGAGAACCGTTACGTATATCGACACAAAATCCATAACTTTTTGCCAGCATGGTCTGAAGATGATGCACGTCAAATTTGGTGAAAATTGGGCTAACGGTCTAGGAGGAGTTCGAAAAAGTAGGTTTTCAACATTAAGCAAAATGGCGGACAGGAAGTAAGGCCAATTTTCACATTATTGGTATCAATACTCTCGGCATGACCCACAGAATATAGCGAGACCATTTTAATTTTAATAGACTAATTTATTCAAAAGTTATTAGCATTTATGTGATATTTCATTATAACTATTGTCCACAAGGTGGCGCTGCCACCAAACTTTTTGAGTACCTTCAGGGCATGGAGCCGAATATTTTTGTAATTATTTGCGAAACGATACGATGCTGCGTTCAAAAAATACAGCATTTTAAATCATAATTCAAAATGGCCGACGCCTAAAATGGCCGACACAGGAAAATTGGATATCATTTGACTCGACATGACTCACTGAATCTAAAGAGACCAGTTGTGTGATTTTTGGCCAAACCATTCAGTAGTTATAAGCCAAAATATGCATTTTTCATATCTCCTGACCACTAGGTGGCGCTGTGTCGAAACACTGCAGGTAGTCTCAGTTCATGCTTGTTATAACACACGCCAAGTTTGGTCTCAATATGACAAACCGTTGCCGGGATATAGCCTCACGTGCATGTTTGCGTGCTTTTCGTCAAATTTGTTTACGTGTCATTCGACAACAGTTGGACGAATCAACTTGAATTCCATAACTTTTTGCCAGCATGGTCTGAAGATGATCTGAGCCAATTTTCGTGGCAATCGGACTAACCGTCTAGGACGAGTTCGAAAAAGTAGGTTTTTCGAAAAATTGAAAATAGCGAAAAAACTAAACCTTGCGATTTTTGAATTTTGGGGTTCATTCGACTTGGCATGAGCCAAGGATTCAGAGGAAAAAAGAATTTCCATTTTCTGGCTTACGGTTCAAAAGTTATTAGCATACAAACATTGAAAGTTTGGACAAGTGGTGGCGCTAGAGAGTAGGAGTTAGAGACTTCAAATTAGCTATAGTTAATGTTGGGACTGTCCTCTATCAGTGTGCCAAATTATACAACTTTCCCGCAATCGGTTCTATGGGCTGCCATAGACTTGCGGCGGAAGAAGAAGAAGAAGAAGAAGAAGAAGCAGAATAATAATAACGCCAACGATTACAATAGGTGCCTACGCACCTTCGGTGCTTGGCCCCTAAATATAGCTGCAAGCAGCAATAACGGGGCCAAGCACTAAAGAAGAAAGCTTCAGACGAATGGCATGAATGAGTAATTAAGGCAGTTTTAAGATGATTTTAGCCAAAATGGCTTGAAAACAATAAACACAACAACTTCTAATAGGATTTATTGGCTTATCACGTGTAAACAATAGGTGGGGCTGTTGCCAAATTAGTTTGGAATGGTCAGTGTGAGGTGACGATGACACATACAAAGTTTGGTGCAAATATTTCAAAGCTTTGCAGAGATACATCCTCAAATGTATTTTGGCACCCTTCCAGCAGATTCGTTGATGTGCTTAATGAGAACCGTTTCGTATATCGACATGAAATCCATAACATTTTGCCAGCATGGTCTGAAGAATGTCCATGTCAAATTCGGTTAAAATCGGACAAACGGTCTAGGAGGAGTTCGAAAAATGCATTTGTTTAGTAAAGCATTTTATTTCACAAAACTGTATTGAAGTCAATGAGAATTTCATGTTTTGTTCTATTATAACGCCACCAAGAGGCTCAGTCCCACCATTTTTTTAATGTTTGCTCAGAGTGAGCCCATACATATGTGTGTCAATTTTGGTGAAAATATCTCAATTCACTTCAGAGTTATGGACATTTATATGAAAAAGCATGTAAAAATTGACTGACTCTTGACTTTGATTGAATATTACTACCCCTTACTATCAATATTTTGGCATTTGGGCATTGGCGTATAGCTATCGACCTATGTTTCCGAACTTCTGACGGTGGTTTCGTCTCGATCAGACAAGCGGTTTCAAAGATATAGCCAGATGTTTTTTAAGCGCTAAATCACAACGCTACACAAACCGTAAGGCGAAACCTAGAATGTTTGGTATCGTTGGACTCGGTAAGGTTTCAGGAGTCCAATTTGGTGAGTCTCGAGAAAATAAGTCGACCACACCCAAGGTTATAAGCATTTAAATAAGGATGATCACCACTAGGTGGCGCTGTTTCGAAACTTCTCACGCTCCTTCAGGACATTGTACTGATGACCCATACCATGTTTCGTAACAATCCGTTGATGCGTTCTGAAAATACAGCATTTTAGCACAAAATTCAAAATGGCCGACAGTCAAAATGGCCGAGATGGTAAAATTGGATATCAGTCGACTCGGCATGTTGCCCTGAATCTAACAAGACCAATGTTATGATTTTTGGACAAACTGTTTAGAAGTTATAAGCAAAAATAGCAATTTTCCATATCTCCGGACCAGTAGGTGGCGCTGCGCCGAAACGCAGCAAGTAGCCTCAAGTCATGCTTGTTATGACATGTACCAGGTTTGGTCTGAATACGATAAATCGTTGCAGAGATACAGCCTTACGACTCTTTTTGTAAGCGTTACGTAAAATTTGTTCGAGCGTTTATCAAAAATGGTTTGACGAATCAATTTGATTTGCATAACTTTTGGTCAGCACTGCCTGAAGATGATCTGGTTCTATTTTCGTGTGAATCGGACAAACCGTCTAGGACGAGTTCGAAAAAGTAGGTTTTTAAAAAAATTCTAAATGGCGGCCATATTTCTATGACGGAAAATGACGGTATAGGGTGCAATTGAATTGGCTTGAGCTCAGAAATCAGAGGAAAAAAGAATTTTGTTGATTGGTCTTACGGTTAAAAAGTTATTAACAAAATTAAAGTGAAATTTCGGACAGTTGGTGGCGCTAGAGGGAATGTCTTAGACACACCAAAATTGGTATACTTAATGTTGGCACTGTCCTCTATCAGAATGTCAAACCAAAACAACTTTCCCGCATTCGGTTCTATGGGCTGCCATAGACTCCCAGTCGGAAGAATAATAATAATAATAAATATAGCTGCAAGCAGCAATAACGGGGCCAAGCACTACAGAAGCAAGCTTCAGACGAACGGCAGGAATGAGTAATTAAGACAGTTTTAAGATTATTTTAGGCAAAATGGCTTGAAAACAATCAACACAACAACTAGTAATAGGATTTATTGGCTTATCACGTGTAACCAATAGGTGGTGCTGTTACCAAATTAGTTTGGAACGGTCAGTGTGAGGTGTCGATGACACATACAAAGTTTGGTGCAAATATGTCAAAGCTTTGCAGAGATACAGCCTCAAATGCATTTTGGCACCCTTCAAGCAGATTTGTTGATGCGCTAAATGAGAACCGTTTCGTATGTCGACACGAAATCCATAACTTTTTGCCAGCATGTTCTGAAGATGAGCCACGTCAAATTTGGTGAAAATCTGACAAACGGTCTAGGAGGAGTTCGAAAAAGTAGGTTTTCAACATTAATCAAAATGGCGGACAGGAAGTTCAGCCAAATAAGGAAAACTTTGTATCTATGTTCTCGACTTGACCCAAGGAATCTACAAAGACCAGCGTCATGTCAATAGCCAGATTTATTCAAAAGTTATTAGCCTTTACATAAATTGAGTTATAACTTTTGACCACTAGGTGGCGCTGTTTCAAAATATTTTGAATACCTTCAGGGGATGGTGTTGTTGGCACATTCTGAGTTTCGTAATATTACACCAATGCATTTGTTTAGTATAGCATTTTATTTCACAAAACTGTATTGAAGTCAATGAGAATTTCATGTTTTGTTCTATTATAGCGCCACCAAGAGGCTCAGTCCCACCATTTTTTTTATGTGTGCTCAGAGTGAGCCCATACATATGTGTGTCAATTTTGGTGAAAATATCTCAATTCACTTCAGAGTTATAGACATTTATATGAAAAAGCACGTAAAAATTGACTGACTCTTGACTTTGATTGAATATTACTACCCCTTACTATCAATATTTTTGCATTTGGGCATTGGTGTATAGCTATCGACCTATGTTTCCGAACTTCTGACGGTGGTTTCGTCTCGATCAGACAAGCGGTTTCGAAGATATAGCCAAATGTTTTTTAAGCGCTAAATCACAACGCTACACAAACCGTAAGGCAAAACCTAGCATGTTTGGTATTGTAGGACTCTGTAAGGTTTCAGGAGTCCAATTTGATGAGTCTGGTGAAAATACGTCGACCACACCCAAAGTTATAAGCATTTAAAAATAGAAGATCACCACTAGGTGGCGCTGTTTCGAAACTTCTCATACTCCTTCAGGACATTGTGCTGATGACCCATACCATGTTTCGTAACAATCCGTTGATGTGTTCAGAAAATACAGCATTTTAGCACAAAATTCAAAATGGCCGACAGTCAAAATGGCCGAAATGGTCAAATTGGATATCAGTCGACTCGGCATGTTGCCCTGAATCTAACAAGACCAATGTTATGATTTTTGGACAAACTGTTCAGAAGTTATAAGCAAAAATAGCAGTTTTTCATATCTCCGGATCAGTAGGTGGCGCTGCGCCCAATCACAGCATGTTGCCTCAGGTCATGCTTGTTATGACATGTACCAAGTTTGGTCTGAATAGGATAAGTCGTTGCCGAGATACAGCCTTACGACTGTTTTTGTAAGCACTACATAAAATTTGTTAGAGCGTTTATCGAAAACGGTTTGACGAATCAATTTGATTTGCATAACTTTTGGTCAGCACTGCCTGAGGATGATATGGTTTAATTTTCGTGTGAATCGGACAAACCGTCTAGGACGAGTTCGAAAAAGTAGGTTTTTAAAGAAATTCAAAATGGCGGTCATATTTCTATGACGGAAATGACTTCGTAGGGTGCAATCGAATCGGCATGAGCTCAGAAATCAGAGGAAAAAAGAATTTCGTTGATTGGCCTTAGGGTTAAAAAGTTATTAACAAAATTAAAGTGAAATTTTGGACAGTTGGTGGCGCTAGAGGGATTGACTTAGACACACCAAAATTGGTGTACTTAATGTTGGCACTGTCCTCTATCAGAATGTCAAACCATTACAACTTTCCCGCATTCGGTTCTATGGGCTGCCATAGACGCCCAGTCGGAAGAATAATAATAATAATAATAATAATAAGAACGCCAACAAAAACAAGAGGGTCCTACGCACCTTCGGTGCTTGGCCCCTAATAACGCCAACGAACACAATAGGTGCCTTCGCACCTTCGGTGCTTGGCCCCTAATAAATATAGCTGCAAGCAGCAATTACGGGGCCAAGCACTCCAACGGCAAATGTAGGAGCTAAGCATCGCATGAAGCATCACACCAAATTCATTAATGAGCAATAACAGCAATTTTGGAATTATTGTAATTGAAATGGCAAAAAAAAAAATCATAATACCACCTCTAGTAGCATGATTACTTGGCTTATCAAGCTTGACCAATAGGTGGCACTGTTATAAAATCAATTTGGTGTACTCTGTGTGACTTTTCAATGACACACACAAAGTTTGGTGTCAATATGCCAAAGCATTCCAGGGATACAGCCTCAAGTGTCATTTTCTCATTGTGCCTCAAATTCGTCGATGTGGTATGCGAAAACGGTTTTGTCTATCGACTCAAAAGCCATAACTTTGAGTCAGCATAGTCTGAAGATCATTTGATTCGAATTTGGTGAAAATCGGACCTACGGTTGATGAGGAGTTCGACAAAGTAGGTTTTCAACATAAATCAAAATGGCGGACCGGAAGTTCAGCTTACTATGGTATATTTGGTATCTATGTTATCGGCATAAACCAGGGAATATTTTGAGCCCAGTTCCATTCGAATGGGCTAATGCAATAAAAAGTTATTAGCATTTTTACAAGTGTAATTATTCATGGTTAATGAATGGTTTATTACTCTTGACCAATAGGTGGCGCTGTCTGTGGCATGGTCTGTGGCATGGTCAGTGTGAGGTGGCGATGACACATACAAAATTTGGTGCAAATATGTCAAAGCGTTGCAGAGATACAGTCTCAAATGCATTTTGGCACCCTTCCAGCAAATTCGTTGATGCGCTAAATGAGAACTGTTTCGTATATCGACACGAAATCCATAACTTTTTGCCAGCATGGTCTGAAGATGATTCACGTCAAATTTGGTGAAAATTGGACTAACGGTCTAGGAGGAGTTCGAAAAAGTAGGTTTTCAACATTAAGCAAAATGGCGGACAGGAAGTATGGCCAATTTTCACATAATTGGTATCAATGCTCTCGGCATGACCCACAGAATATAGCGAGACCATTTTAATTTTAATAGACTAATTTATTCAAAAGTTATTAGCATTTATGTGATATTTCATTATAACTATTGGCCACAAGGTGGCGCTGCCACCAAACTTTTTGAGTACCTTCAGGGCATGGAGCCGAATATTTTTGTAATTAATTTGCGAAACGATACGATGCTGCGTTCAAAAAATTACAGCATTTTAAATCATAATTCAAAATGGCCGACGCCTAAAATGGCCGACACAGGAAAATTGGATATCATTTGACTCGACATGACTCACTGAATCTAAAGAGACCAGTTGTGTGATTTTTGGCCAAACCATTCAGTAGTTATAAGCCAAAATATGCATTTTTCATATCTCCTGACCACTAGTTGGCACTGTGTCGAAACACTGCAGGTAGTCTTAGTTCATGCTTGTTATAACACACGCCAAGTTTGGTCTCAATATGACAAACCGTTGCCGGGATATAGCCTCACGTGCATGTTTGCGTGCTTTTCGTCAAATTTGTTTACGTGTCATTCGACAACGGTTGGACGAATCAACTTGAATTCCATAACTTTTTGCCAGCATGGTCTGAAGATGATCTGAGCCAATTTTCGTGGCAATCGGACTAACCGTCTAGGACGAGTTCGAAAAAGTAGGTTTTTCGAATAATTGAAAATAGCGAAAAAACTAAACCTTGCGATTTTTGAATTTTGGGGTTTATTCGACTTGGCATGAGCCAAGGATTCAGAGGAAAAAAGAATTTCCATTTTCTGGCTTACGGTTCAAAAGTTATTAGCATACAAACATTGAAAGTTTGGACAAGTGGTGGCGCTAGAGAGTAGTAGATAGAGACTTCAAATTTGCTGTAGTTAATGTTGGGACTGTCCTCTATCAGTGTGCCAAATTATACAACTTTCCCGCAATCGGTTCTATGGGCTGCCATAGACTTGCGGCGGAAGAAGAAGAAGAAGAAGAATAATAACGCCAACGAAAACAATAGGTGCCTACGCACCTTCGGTGCTTGGCCCCTAATAATAACGCCAACAAACACAATAGGTGCCTTCGCACCTTCGGTGCTTGGCCCCTAATAATAATAACGCCAACGGAAACAATAGGTGCCTACGCACCTTCGGTGCTTGGCCCCTAATAATAACGCCAACAAACACAATAGGTGCCTTCGCACCTTCGGTGCTTGGCCCCTAATAATAATAACGCCAACGGAAACAATAGGTGCCTACGCACCTTCGGTGCTTGGCCCCTAATAATAATAACGCCAACGGAAACAATAGGTGCCTACGCACCTTCGGTGCTTGGCCCCTAATAATAATAACGCCAACGAAAACAATAGGTGCCTACGCACCTTCGGTGCTTGGCCCCTAATAATAATAAGAACCGGAACAAAAACAATAGGTGCCTCGCACCTTCGGTGCTTGGCCCCTAATAATAATAGAATACTTAGCATTTGAATGAAATACAATGAAAACAAACAAAGACTTAAACCAACCAAATCAAAACACCTGGGAAGTTGTAAAGAAATAACTCAGCTGGAGGTGAATATTCACCCCAGTTTCATGGCCAGGTGCCAATTAAATGAAAACAAACTGAAACAAATTGCAAATTTCACAATCCAATAAGCAGAACGCAGAAAAGTTGGTCCAATGGAGAGGACCAATACCCGCGCCAACTCACGCCTCTGCGTTAGATTGCAAAACAGACATGAACCAAACATAAACAAAGCAGCAGCATCAAAATACATTGCCCCGCAGGCTGCACTGAATGAGTCCTCCTTAAAACTATTCCACCTTTTTATTGTAGCTATGCTCAAACGTCCAGCCACACACGCAAACAGACATCAAACCGGCAAGAAGGCATGGGAATGCAGCGGGAGTGCATTTAAAAGCAGTCGCCAAGCAACATGAGACGGTTATATGTCGGAACTGCAAGACAGGAAGAGTCTAAGCCAGGAAGGGGCAGGCCTCGGGCAATGACGCACAAGAGGTGAGCACAACACGGTGCATTAAAAGTTCCCTTTTATATAACCGTGAATGTGTATGATTGGACAACTGATGGAACAAATTTAAAGAGGAGACACCCAAGTTCGTCTCCCACTACATACATAACAAAAGTTCTTTTAACCATAAAACTCAATCAGCTGAAGAAAAGATTTTAAGTTGGGGGACATGTGACCTTACTCCAGTATATTGAGTTAAGTGAACTAATTTGTTTTAAAAAGTTGAGTAAACAAAAAAGCTGTTGCAGCAAATTACCTTGTTAATTTTAAGTTAAGTCATCTTTTCTTTTTTACAGTGTATATATATATGTGGTGGGCCGTTAACGTGCTGCAATAACGCGAGACTCTTATCGAGGCGATAAAAAAAATATCGCCGTTATCTATTCTCAAAGTTGGGTTGGGAAGCTGGGTCTATGAGTATAATGACTTTCACCTTGATATTATTATATAACCAGACTGACTGAGGCCAGCCTAAAAAGATGCTCAGGACAGTTGATGGGCCACTGCTGCACATCATCATGAAAGCTTATCTTTTCCACATGTTTTTAAGCCTAACCGCTTGACGATTTAAACATTAAAGCACCCAAGAACAAGACGCGGAAAGCTGAACAGAGTAGCCGGTTATTCGCCGCTGTGTGTCGGTGCGGAGGGAGAGAAGACGCCGCGTATCCTTATTACGGACAGCGACACTGAACTGAGCTCTCTTCTGCGAAGTTCTCCTCAAAGTCCTCCTGCACCTGAACGAACAAATACAATTCACAGTTTGAACAAACAAAAGATGTGAAAGACCCAATTCAGTACTCGCGGTGTTCTGGTGTTCAGGGCTAACGCAGAGAAAGGCGTCCTCAAAACACTTGAACATCGAATTTGCTTATTTTTGCCTTTGTGCTGACAAATACGTACAAAATATGTCAAAATATCCACCCTTGGAAATTATTCTCGAAACAAATGTCAGTTACTTCTCTTAAGTGAAAATAAACAGTTGAGGAAAAAAACTGGATGTGTATTATATTGGATGCGAACTAATTTAGCTACTGGCTGCTGTAATGTTATATGGAATGAAAATCACTCACTGCTCTTGACTGAATTACTTTGTAGTTTTAACAGTTTCAAACCAAAAATTATTCAGACACCAGATATAATTTTTGATATATATAGCAAAACTGTAATAATGTGAGAAATGTTGAACGTGTCTGAATAAATGTAGGTTTGATTGTACATTTAATTTTTACATTGAAGACTATCCAGTTGCTATTTTACATTTAATTATTTGGTTTCTACCTTGACACCTAGTAACTTGAAAAACAAAATAAATAAATAAATAAACGCAAAATAAATAAAAATAAACGTACATACAAATTAAACAATTTCAAACAGGGCCCACTGGTACAACCTTCACCGGTCCCCGCTGACCCCAGCTACGGCAATTCAATGAATCCAAATTAGATTGGATTCGATTGTTGTATAATATCCAACTGCATTAGATCACAATCTCA
>NW_020527613.1:0-16996 GCF_003368295.1 Carassius auratus | reverse complement strand
GCGGCAGTGAATATTCACAATATAAATCAAAATTAAAAGAAGAACTTCTGATTATCTTGCCGTGTATACTGTCGAACTCACTGCCATTGCTTTAGCTCTTAATTGGTTGGTTATGAATTATATTGGGGGCATAAACAGAGCTGTAGTTGCCTCAGACAGTCAAGCTGCATTATTGAGCATAAAAACAGGAAAGTCATGCAGACTAGATCTAATATACAAAGTTTACCATATATTGTTCCAGCTGCATAGTAAAGGTGTTTATGTTCAGTTTGTTTGGGTCCCTGCCCATGTAGGTATTGATGGAAATGAAGAGGTGGATATTCTAGCTAAACAGGCCTTGAAATTGGATGAGGTTAACATCAATGTCCCTCTATGCAAAGCTGAAGGGAAATCTATTATTCAGGAAAAAAGTGATTGGGAATGTGGCAAGAGCAAGTGGGATAATAAATGACACTGTGCAGACATCTTTACTGTGTGCAAAGAAATGTGGGAGGGGGAAGATCTAGGGATGGAAGTAGGAGAGAAGAGGCAGTGATGACACGTTTAAGAATTGGCCATTCAGGTATCAATAGATCTTTACTCCGTATAGGGAAACATCAGACAGGAGGTTGTGATTATTGCGGTCAGCCAGAAACAGTTGAACATGTCCTAATAGAGTGTAATAATTATATGGAAGAGTGTAGTTGTTTAACATCAGTCCTATATAAAGAAGGGAAAGTGCTTACTTTAGTTAATTTATTAGGAGATGTATCTAAAACTGTTAAAAATCAAGTTATGAGGTTTCTCAAAAATATGGGGTTGTTCTACCGTATTTAATATGTACATATTTATATAATAACCCAGATAGCACAGATACGTCGCGGAGACGTCTATGAAAGATCGTAGCATCTGGTGAACATCGCATTCGATCGAATGTTTTTAGCTGTTAATGAGCCGTCTCCTTTACCTCTATACGACGTCTATACGACGAATCTTCAACATTTCAAATTACATGCTGCCACGCAGCGCCGATCGGAGCAAGCAGATAAATGAGGAAAACTAGAGTTTTTAAAGCACTACAATGTCACACAGACGCGACCATTGTTGCAAAGAGCTATTCCAGAAATATAAAGAGGAATATTTTTTTCTGACGGGGATTTGTCAATTCGCCCGCTTCCAGTGTGTGTAGGCGATATCAGTGATTATCTTATTGCGTTGCATCGCTCCGCTCGCGTCCAACTAGACACATGCATTTATAATAAAATACAAATACAACCACAACTATAAACACACATTAAACACAAACACAAACATTACAAGCTTGATAATTTGAGTAACACTTTAATTTATACAATGTCTGTGTGAAGGTCAAAGGTTTGTGTGGTTCTTTGATTCCATTCAATACATTGAAATCAAAGCCATTTTCATATTCTTATTTTCTTCCAAATAATGATGCTCATAATTTCCAATGAGAAAGTAAAAGGTGACAAAGGCATAGAAAACCCTTGATGTTTAACTGAACAAGGAAGAAGCCTTCGGATGAAAACCCTATACAAATGTTAATTTGATTCATATTGCCTCATAGAATTAATGATACTGACAAAAGTCTCATACTTGATTATGACAGTTAATACTCCACTTTATTTTCTAGTGAAAAAAAATAAACTGAGCCTGTAATAAACTTTAAAACAATCTTTAAATAATAAAACATTAAGGACACACTTTAATCTATTAACTGCTGAAAGCATCGAGGTGGGGGGGGCTGACTTTATTCACAACATAACAGAGTACATAATAACTGTCTCAAAAAAAATAATAGAAAGATCTTTATTAGAATAATCCATAACATTTGCAATGGACAAGGTGTAGACTGTGAACTGGTTATGGACTGCACTTAATGAAACTGTTGCAAGATGGATGTGGGAATGATGGAGGGCTATAGGTAGATCTGTGCTAAGGATGTTGTCCTAGGGTGTCTGGTGGAGAAAAGAGGAGGAAAAAAATGTTAGAGCATTTTATAAGGAAATAATGTTACTGAAAACTTACTGTGTAAACAATAATACAATACTGGGCAGTGAACATCATGTACAATGCACACAATACTGTCAACGACCTCTGTACTAGATACTACACAGCTGTGCCACTGAAATCAGATTCATGAACATGATTGTCACAATATTTATTTGAATAATGTTTTTGGGTGAACCATCCCTTTAAGGTCCATGTTTGATAGAGATAATTGCTCATTAAGCAGTATCGCTGTGAAAGCTGACAGTAATGAATAAAACTGAACAAAGTTCTGACTACCATACAATCAAACAGCACAGAGCAACAAACCCAAAGATGAACTGTGTATGTGTGCCCAAACTGTGTGCCCCTACATCCTTCCCGATTTTGTCCTCCAAACAATGTGAAAACTGAAGTCAAAGAAAACAAATATAGTGAATGTATTTATGTAAGTTGTGCTACACATTAGCCAAAAAAAGGGTTAAAATACAAACATGACATTGTAAAACAAAAAAACTCTTTGCTTGCCATTTTAAAGCATAAAACATATAAAAAATCCTAAAAACAAAACACCCATTAAATGTTAACTGTTATGGGGAACATGTATTCACGTTAATATACCCGTATATTCTGAAAATAGTAACATTTAACATAGCAATTGTTTTACGTGTAGTAACTGTAGTAATTACATGTATACTCCTTTACATTTAATGCTCTCATAAATATAACTAGAATATTAAACCTACATTTAAAATAAATATTTTAGTACAACGTAAATTGTAGTCAGAATCATTGCACTCCTATTCTCTTCAATTATTTCCAAAATTAGACAAGGACTCTACCATCAAATGTAAGTTGTGCTCTGGAGAAACATGACTCAGGTCCACACATCTGTCAAAGCATCTGTCAGAGCAAAACTGCAAATAATATTTCTTTACTGAAGCATTTTCTCCGCTACTTTCAAGTTTTGTACTCTGTAGTGACCCAAATAATCCTATCTACTCCGAAGTTATAAAAGATGCTGCTGGTTCAGATTTAACAGAAGACTTTAATTGTATGGATGTCGCCATCTTTGATAATACTTTACTATACTACTTTCCTTTAATTAGAGCAGCGGTTTTCAGTTCCAGTCCCCGTGCCCACCAGCTCTACATATTTTTGTAAGTCTCTCTTTTTGATTCAGATAATCAGCTCGTTAGAAGAGAGCTCTGTGCATAACCTGTGTTCCCATTGACATGGTCCCTACAAAGTGTTCATTGCTCCCTACTCCCTTAGCAGGGGATATCTGTTGAAGTTTAACTCACTTCAAAGAAACATTCATTCATGGATTTGTGCTGCACAACATATTCACAACAGACAAGTGTGACTTCATATACCTCTGTAAATAAATAGAATTTAAATACTGCTTGACTTTAGTTACTTGTTCATATAGTTACTTTTTCACACAGACAGCAATCGAAACACTATTGTAAGCAGTTGTGTGCAGAGAACATTGAGACTCACATCTGTAAGTAGATGCGGAAAATAAAAATAAAGAAAATAAAATGTGGCATTTTATCAAATTAATCTAGAACATTATTTAATTAAGATAATTGGTTGCAGCCTAAAAATTACCCATTCAAATATAGACAACAGTGTGCTAAACAACTGTTTCCATATAGGAAGAGGTTTGGTGGTGAACAGTGGGAGAAAGATCCTCACCCAAAGTTTGGCCTGTAATATCCACAGCTGGTGCACCCAGAGGTTCTGGTGAGCTGGCTGCAGAATGAAGGAGATCCGCTCAAAATCTGCTTTACAACATCAAATCTTGGTTATATGAGGTAATTCTTCTTGAGTGGTCTAATGGTACTCAATGGAAGTTTGTTTGACACCCCCAAGTTGTTTTGGTATACAAAAATACAGTCAACATTGTTGAAACAACAACAAACAACAAACAACAAAAAATATATACCTGAAAGAGGAGTTTGTGGGAGAAGAGACAACTAGATCTGTATAGATTAGATCATGGTGGTCTCCATAGATAGACCGGTTGCAAAAGATGATGATGGAAGGACTACAGCCAAACGTCAGGACAGAAGTCTGCATGAGTCGGGTAAGCAGAATAGATTGCACTGTAAATAAACATCATTAAAACAAATGGTAAAGTCACTAAATTAAATCCCTATAAATCAAAGCAATTTTGAACTAACTATATGACATTATCACACACACAGGTTTTTTTAAGAGCTTATAACTTGAGTCTCTTTGTTTATATTTATGCGTGTTATGAGAAATCTGGCAATCAGAGATGCAGGATGCTAGTTTTTATTTTTAAATTACCCCTTCAATGTCTTCATTAAGAAATGTTCAAGAAAATGTCACTTTTATAGCAAAAGGCAATAAATATCATTATTATTATGATTTTTCTCTATATTGCACAAGGCTGAGCGAAAAACTTTGTGCATAATGTGCACATGCATGTCTTTAGGTCACAAGGTTTGGAATTTTATGGATTTATAGTATTGCATACATTTACATTTCTAACAATTATAGAACATAAATAATATTCTTTGTTTTTTATTTATTTTGCCATGCGTTTAACGTGACGTGTATCGCAGTTGATTTGGGATCAAATTTGTTTGTTGCTAACTGAACATGCACCGCGGTTGGTTCCAAAACGCGTTGCTTCAACATATGGTCGGTTAAAACGGTTTAAAATTAGTTCACTATTAAAAACCTTTCAACAATCTCACCAATGACAAACATACTATCATAATCTATACATTTCCACCTTTCATACTTTACCTCTCAACCATACACTCCACCACATCTTGCCCTGAGGACTTCTTCATCCCTTGGCTCATTGGCGACTCGCGCGCGTACATCGCCACCTATGGGGTTGCCCAATTTATAATAATAAAAAAAGGAACTCTCAGTCTGGGAAGAAAATAAATAAGTAAAACAAAACAAAAAATTATATGGCTTATATTTTTGGTAACACCATTGCTTTGAATATAATAGGAAAACACTATTATTATTATTATTATTATGTTTAATGCAAAGTTAACGCTGTGTGTCATTATATCATTGTACATAAAAAAAATATAAAAAATGAAAATAATTATTTTTCTTAAAACTTAAATTCTTACTCGCGTGCCAAAGCCCGCGAAACCGGGCAGGGGGCCGTCTGTGCCCACCGCGCGCACAGCCTGACTCAACTTTGAGTGACATCCCCAGCAGTGCGTTTTCCTGAGGTAAATTACTTTTTACTTAACCTATTTAGTTAAATTGACTTTTTAAAAGTATGGACCGACAACAAAAGTAAATGACATTTAAAACTATGAAGAAAGAAAGTAATAAATTGTAATTATAATAACAATCCGTCTGAGGGAACAGTCGTTTTTCTGAGGGTTATACTAAGTTACTAAAATAAATAGCAGACGTTTTAACTCATGAAACCAGTTAAATTGTAGTAAAAATTGGACTTATAGAAATTTTTCTTTTCCGTTAATTGTATCACATTTCACGAAGACGATTTTCCGTCGTTTAATATATAGTTACAGGCCGCTCATCAGCGCCGTTAAACACCGAAATGCCGTTACATCCGTGTGACGTCATTGCTGATAGAGCCAATCCGCTCCGTTTGAGAGACGCTCTTTCATTTTAGAGTTATGTCATGTTAACATTACTTTAAAAGAGACCAATCATACAATTATTCTTAATAATATCTTCATTATTCATAATTGTATTGAAAGTAGTGCGTTGTCACTTGTCAGGTTTAACCGCGAGCGCGTAAACCCTTTCTCTAACACACGCTGGCGCGTGCACTTAGAGAGAGAGCGAGAGAGAGAGAGAGATAAAACTCATAAGCCTTGACACCTTTATAGAAATCGGTGATTCTCAAGAATGAAAATGCATTTTTACTTTGGCTTATTTGTTAGTGGGCTGTAAGGTCTCATCAGAAACATTGCTCTGCATTCTTCTTCTTATCATGCTTTATTAAATAATATTATACATATCCATCAGAGACTATAAACTTTGGGATTTAATAGACTACAGTGAAATTAATTATCTTCTCTCTCTTTTTCAGTGTCGATTGCCGTCTTATTGTTGTAAGTGGAGTCAACGCCATTTCTTATTTGCCAGATTTATCACAACATGTTTAATCAATCACTGATGAAAGTGAAAACATAATGTGTACAGATACATCTCACTCGTATGCGTTGTTCTTTTTTCTCTCTTTTCTTGTTTGTCTACAGTAGCTACATACACCACAACGGCTCTTTTAAGAGCCACATCTTGAGAACGTCTTTGACTTTGTAAGTATATATTTTAAATGACCACTCAGTATTTGGGTTTAGATCAATTACAACAACATCATACAGCATGTTAGTAATGTCTTAATGAAGACATTAAAGGAATACATAAAGGAATAAAAATAAAAAATTATTAAATGCATGTATGAATGAAATGGAAACAAAACTAGCATTGTGCATCTGATTTGCCAGATTCATCATAACATCCTAATTAATCAATAACCACTGATGAAAGTGAAAACATTTTAATGTGTACAGACATATCTCACTCGTATGCGTTCTTCTTTTTTGTCTACACTAGCTACATACACCACAACGGCTCTTTTAAGAGCCACATCTTGAGAACATCTTTTGACTTTGTAAGTATATATTTTAAATGACCACTCAGTATTTGGGTTTAGATCAATTACAACATCATGCAGCATGTTAGTAATGTCTTAATGAAGACATTAAAGAGATTCTTACATACATAAATACTAGCATCCTGCTAGTCTCTGATCTCTGATTTGCCAGTTTCATCATAACAATTGATTTTTGATACCAGGAATTCACATTTTTAAACGGATAGTTCACCCAAAAATGTTAAATCTGTCATTAATTACTCAACCTCCACGTCATTTCTATTTTCGAAACACAAATTAAGAAACAACACACGGCTGGCCCTCTACCTGAATGTTTTCATGGATCTTCACAGTACAAAGAAATAAAAACCTGCTCTTACACTCTTAAACTGGACCAGGCCAACAGTTATGTTTACATTGATGGGAAAGTTGCAAAGCTGCAAAATATAATTTCAGCGAAGGATGACATTTACGTGGCCTACACTACCTTCAACAATCATGAACCTTTTTTTGATTATCCCCTTCCATCCTCAGAACTTGGTATTCATCTAGTTGATGGCATCTCAGGACCAACACATTTCTGCAAGTTTGAGAACATTGAGGCGAAAGCTTTCTTAGTTCCTTATGACCGTAATTTTGTTTCAGTCCCTCTTTTACACACACACTAATTTTTTTTATTTTATTTTTTTGGACTTGCTACTTTTATTTTGGGTAACTGAATCATGTATATGAACAACTGAAATGTAATAAGAATCGTTACACTTTATGGGGCTTTAGGTTGTTCCAGCTAAAATAAAACAACAACAAAAAGAACATGTACCTGATAGTGGAGTTCGTCGGAGAAGGGAGTACCGGTCCTGTAGCAAAGTCCTGGTACTCAGATGGCCACTCATGGTGGCCTCCATACAAAGACTTGGACCGGTTACTAAAGAGCGTCAGGTTGATGGGGGCACCACAGCCAGATAAGGGTTGGACCAAGCATCAGGCCAGAATTCTACATGAGTCGGGTAAGCAAGTTAAAATACACTTTAAATAAACATTAAAACAGATGACAAAATTACTAATACATGATATTCCACAGCTTAAGGTTTTCATGAATTAAGTTCACATACTGATAATTCACATATTGATAATTTCAGCATCATTTGACAACATTTCCAAAAAATGGAAAAGGGCATGCTACACTTCTGACATCTCAGAATCTGAAAATTCTATAAAAAGAATTCACAAGTAAGTTGTAAAAATACATATTTCACTTTAAAAAGATACATTGAAAAGTAATTTCAACAAACAGTAATATTCAGTCTTCTGAAACTATAGAAAGTTTATGTGAGTAACAGATAAATTTATTTACTTATAATCTTGAATTCAGCCCTACCTTTTCACTCACAATTAGTAACCAGCCATGTTCAGTTTCTAATGCAGGGCTCGACATTAACGCTTTTCAGCTTGTCCGGGACAAGTGGATTTTGTGAAGGGGCAAGTGAAAGAATTGTACTTGACCGACAGGACAATTAACCTCATTAAAATTTGAATAAACAATAACTAGGGCAGCACGGAAACTTTGGCGAGAATGACTCTGATTGTATTACTTTCAGTGTAAACTCTGGTTAAGGTCACATAAGTTGAGGCTCGTACAGCCTGTCTGACTCGTGGAGAAATCAAAACTATAAGCGCAACAGCACACACAAAGAAACAAATGTGAACAAACATAAATATTGTAATTCCATCAGGTGCGTGATTTCACATAGAGCAGCTGTTACTACACAGAGCCGTTGATCACAGACATGCTGTGCAAATCCTAGCATATAATGAACTTGGATTTGCGCAGCTTGTCTGTGAACCATGGCTCTGTGTCGTAATAGCTGCTCTATGTGAAATCACGCTACTGATGAAATTTACCGCTGATTAGAGAACCAGCTTTACTGAAGAGATGTGCATTAATCATCGGGCGATATATATCGTGCACCCCTATTTAACAAAGTCTATACTAAAATTATTTTAGTCCACCAACGTTAATCCAGTCATTTATCTCCAGTCTGGTTTAATTGTCGGACTAAAATCACAGATTTTGCGATATGATTGGTCAGCCTGCATGTCAATCAAACTTCCTGCAAAGGGTCAATTTTGCCAATTTTTTTGCCACATTCACGTAAGAAGAGCTTTTTTATATATATTTTGGCCTTTTCCCAACCTTCCTGGGTTATTGTACGGTGTCAGAAAACCTGTATATAGACCACAGAAAGTAGTATGCACCCTTTTTGGAGTTTGAATTGGAAAAGGAAATTACACTGTATTTGTTGCTTTTTTTTGTTTTTGATTTTTTTTAAATTGACAAACATGCTAGTTTATTACCTATATAATCCATTTTTGTAAAATAATCTAATTCCCTGATTTTGCTCTTAGAAAGAAAACATTCTCATCAGATGATGAGCTTCATGAAACCCCCAACAAAAAAGTTAAAATGAATAGAGACAAAAATCCACCTACACCAAAAATCCAGCCCGCACCAAAGTCCCGCCTGCACCAAAACCTCCAGCACCTCTAAAATACATCAAGACAAAAGGTAAAAATACAATAAAACAGTTAAATGACTAAGGCATAATAGTGTGTGACTGTTGAGTGCTATTCTTTTTCAGGTCCTGTTGTACGACCTCTGCTTACAACAAGCAAAGCAGTGAACTCTTTCAGCAATTGTGAGTTTTAAATTGAGAAAACTGATATTTGTGGATGTTTTGTTCCATGCTCAAGAATGTTCCTTAGCCATGGTAAGATCAATGTATAGCACAGGCTCTCGTGATTTGTTGGTTTACATCACTTTTCTTTTTCAGCTTCACCCAATTCTGTTGCTATTTTAACAGTTTGGACAGAACTACTATCATTACATTCATAACTTGAGGATTTACATACTAATGATGATTTAATAATAAACATTTGGTTGCCAATTAGAAGTGATAGCAATCTCAAGCTTTAGTAAGGCTTTGTGTAGTACAAAATCTTGTTTTGTGAGGCAGACATAACATCTACATACCAATTCTTTCAACAGCATTTGTTAATCACCACCAAAGGGCCATGGAGAAGCCAGAGCAGGCCCGTTTTGAGACTTTCCCCAGCTGTCAAGGTAACAGGCTCTACATGAGTACTGGAAACACAATGTAAAAGCTGTAAATTCACAGAATTTATGACAACTCAAAAGCCTGACTCCATAACAGGGTGGGTCAAGTTTCCGATTGCTGAATAAATAGATGACATGCAGTTTGTAAACGTATTATTCAAGTTGATTTTCTGATCATATTTTTATTCCTTTAATGAATAAAAACCAGCCATTAAAATGAATGTGTCATGTAAAATTATTTAAATTTACCAGTTCCATCATTGTCAGCTCCAGATGTTCCCATGAGCTTCTCCCAGGCAGATGAGCCACAAGATCATTGGGGTGAACACTCACCTGACATTCAAGGTAAAAAAAAACAAAAAAACAATTAGTATTTGGTAAAAGAAAACAAAAAGGACAATTACTGTACACACATAAGGTAATTCAGCATGTTATGTACAATCTGTCAGAGAATGCATTTTCTTTGCTGGGACCTTCAAGTTCCAAGCAAGAAAGAACACAGCGTAAGTTGTATGACTCACTTTTGGTAAATACTGTAGGATTTCATCTAGGTTTACTATAGAAAATGTGCTCTTGTTTAAAGCAAAAAATTTAAAGCTAAATAAGCTAAAATACAAAGAAATAGAGAGCACAATTCAGTTGAAGCAGCAGAATGAGTACCTTTTGTAATGTCAATGAGCTTCTCTCATTCAGACCGCCAGCTGGAAACTTGGGAAGAACACCCATCTATCACTCAAGGTAAAAAACATTCATTAGTATATGGAGGAAATCAAAAACACAATTGCAAATGAGTCATGGCCTAACACAACCTAATACAGTTTTTTTCACTTTTTCTAATTAGAGAACAAATTCTATGCCTTAAGACTCTCTCAAGACCAAAGACTATCAACCACACAACAAGGAAGAATGCAAAGTAAAAAAAATAAAAAAAGTCAATTTCAGTCATTACTAGGGTATCACTAAAAGGGGTCATATGCTATTTTAAAGACCATTATTTTGTATATTTGGTGTAACAGAATATGTTGACATGTTTTAATTTTGAAAAAAAACATTTTTCAAATACTGTACATTATTGTAGTTCCTCTATGTCCCGCCTCTCTCAAAAACGTCATTTTCAACAAAGTCCCTCCTTCCATCAAGCACAGGCTGCTCTGAATGGCCAACTGACCCAATGCATTGTTATTGGGCGAACATCGCAAGCACTCGTCGGAAATGCAACGCCCCTTTCCATAATTGCAAGCTTCATCTTTCAAAGTAAATATCAAGACTGTTAATAATGTCCTTCGTTTTACCATCAGTTCAAGCCCGAAAGGGGAACAGAGTCACATGACAGACACAGTGATGATGCAGTACACAAGCCACGGTTAAGACAGCTTATGTGCTATGATTTCTGACAGTCTGTTTACTCTGTTACTGCTGTGATGTTACCCTCACACACACACGTAATCACACAAACATGTTACTCTACGCTGCACAAAACTCTGCATTTGAACAGTCAATAGCAAACACTTAAACTATTAAGAAAACATACTTAAAGTAGCTGATTCAGAATAAGCACCAGATTCAATTCAAGTTTATTTGTGTAGCGCATTTTACTATACAATCGTTGCAAAGATTGTCATAGCAAAGTCGGAATTTACCTTTTTTTCTTTTTTAAATAGCGCACAGCCAGCCTTGTACTCTCCTAGGTTCACAAAACTGTCATCCATTAAATGTGTTGTACAAATTTGAACATCTGGGCTGTTCTGTTGTAAATAAATCTTAACAATGATTCCTCATTGCATATACTTTCGGATGGCCACATAAAGAGCTTTTGCTTAGAAACACAAAGCATCTCCCTGACATGACTGCTTTAACACTAACTGCGGTTCCTGAAACCACACCTTTTTTTTTGAGTGAACATTTGGGCGCATTACGCAAATATTTCCACATCTTGACGTAGATGTGTAGGGGCGTGTTTGAATGAGCCGTTTAGCATGGTCTGGATCAGCCTTATCTTTTAGATAGAATAAATCCTTTAGTGGGAGACTTTAAGCTTTGTAACTCTGTAGATCTTATACATGTACAAATACCTACATAACACACTGAAGAAAAGGAAAAATAGAAATCACATTATATGACCCCTTTAGGAGCCCTTGAGCCAGATTTACTAAACAGGCCAAATTAGCATTAGAGCACAATTCCATAAATTTGCCGATGGGAGGGAAAATTATGCGTGCGATTTACTGACAATGCAAACTTTACAGAACAGACGAAGCCAGATCATTCCCACAATAACCAGTGCAATCTACCAAGTGCAGCGCAAATTACCACCTGCTTTAAGAAGTGCCTTTTTTGGCATTAAAAATATAGCAAATACAAATAATTTGAAGAGCACAAATGTTATTAAATCATTGCGTTATTCATCTTAATACTCACCTCCCATAAATTTTGTGTCTCAAAGGAAAACTACTACAAATGCATATTCAAGGTTAAACGCAAAAACAACTGTCCACATCTTTTTCAGCACTAATTCTTTACTGCGCCTCTTTAGTAAATCCTGACAGTACTATTTTAACACCAAAAGAAGGTTTGTGCTGGTGCAAGCTGTTAGTAAATCTAGCCCATATTGTATCAGTGTCATGCACTGTCAATATAGCAAATACAACTTACCAACTTCACCTTTCTTAACTCCAGCTGTTCCAGTGAGCTTGTCCAATGAAAATGAGCAAGAAGATGCTTGGGGTGAACACCCATCTAACTTTCAAGGTAAAAGAACATTCATAAACACATGCAGTAAACACATACACTGCAAATTAATAACACTAGGTTTATTAACATTACATTTTCTGTACAATCCATCAGAGAACACAATCTCTGAACAAAGATCCTCAAGTACTCACCAGCCAAGAACAAATAGTAAGTCATTTGTAATTTTTTTTTTTTTTGCCTGTTGACAGCATCGTTGCTCAAAAAGTATGTGTATCATCAGCCTAAGGCTTTAAGCATGTAGCCATATCTTCAGAAACTCAATTTTTCATGACGTGTTAGTTTAATCACATTTAAGAGCTTTATGTGCTTGCAGGTGCTTCTGGTGTGAGACGATGGAGCTGCATCACTAATCAATGTACACGTACGTTAAATTGAAGTGCTTAATTTGTAAAATTATACATCTTATAGTTCAATTAAAATACTCTCCCAGATAAACTTACTGTGTTGCAGCTGTTGAGAGGACAATTCTGGAGGCACTTAATGAACTGGACATGAAGATCAATCATCTGACTTCAGTGGTCCAGTCCCTTGCAGCAAACAACCGTTCCAGTGCTCCAGTGGTGGACAGCGAGGATGATGTCTTCCCTCTCACAACCATGGAGGAACTAGACAAACTGGAAAGAAAATTATCAGAGAAAGCAATGATGCAAAAGATGGTAAAAATCATTGACATTTGAAGGTTTAAACAGTTGCAATGAAGTAAATAATATCTATTATATACCCGGTTTCACAGACCAGGCTTAAGGCTAGTCCCAGACTAAAATGCATGTGTGAGCTGTCTTAACTCAAAATAACTTGCAATAACATTTCGTACAATATGTCAGTGCCATTGTTTCATCTCAAGATGCACACATGCAGCATTTTTATAAAAGCAAAACTAGGACCTATAGTCCTGATTTAAACTAATCCCTGTTCTGAGCTCAGTAGTAACTGATTACATGCAATCTGGATTACGTAAACAGATTCTAGTAAATAAAGAACTTGTAATTATATAAAATTACATTTTATAAAACTCATAATCAGACTACAGTTACTTTTTATGGATTACGATGATTAAATATTTACAATATAGTAACAGATTATTCTACATTCGATTATTAATGTTTAAGAACATAGCATCTGCATCAACACATTGATTTTTACAAAAAAAATTTTGTCGTCTGATCACCTAATATATTTATTTAAAAGTACTCATGAGATTTTAAAATATATATATATTTTTAATAATTAAGTGTCACATTTCTATGTTCTTTGGGTTCTGCGACACTGGTTATGGTCACATGACATGCAGGTAAACAAATTAAACTTTTTTTTTTAAAATGCTTTATTTTAATTTAAAATCTTTTTGTGATTTAAATAATTATTAGCTTCTCATTAATTGAACTCACAAGCCTCCTACAGTTCATTCACAAACACCAGTTTGAGAAAACTTGACATAATATATTATTTAATGCATTTCATGCTATAAATAACAACAATTAAAATATATTTACTTACTCTTTGTATTTTTATGTCATATGGTACTTTAAATATCCTATTTAAATTTGATAGACTACTTTTAGATTACTTTTGACCAAACTCATCTGATTACATTATTTAAAACGTGTAATGTAATGGATTTCATTGCTAACTACAATTTTCTAATGTAATTTGGAATCAGTAACAGATTAACAATTTGTGAGTAACTACTCAGCTCGGTCTGTGAAACAGGACCATAATGTTTGGGCATTGTCTATAATGTTTGAAATGTGTTTTATTTTTAAGGTGAACAGGTTATCCATCAGTGGAGGACACACACTGAAGAAAACAATATGGAGAATATGCTCCAAGGTGTTTGGTCCTGTAGCCAAACAACTAAACTGGTGTGGTAGGGGAGAAAAGCGAGGGATCAGGAAAACAAACATAGGAGCACTCCTAATAGGTAAATTACGTCCAAAATGTTTTCCAATGTACAGTGTACGGGGAACACTTTAAATTAAGGTTCATTAGTTAACATGAACTAAGGAATTAACAATACTTCTACATAATTTATTAATCTTAATGTTAATTTCAGCATGAATCAATGCATGCATCAATGCATTATTAAAATCATACGTTGTTCGTTAAAGCACGATTACCCCTCGTGAGCTTTTCTCACAGATTATTAGGCCTACAAAACATAATTATATTATGCATGTGCCTACCAGCAGATACATGCCGTTTTAACAGTGTAAAACTCGGTTTCATACTCACAAGAGCGTTTTAGAAATGTTAACTTTTGTTTTACGATTAACAGTTAGGCTAAGTGACGAAGAACTGTTGATTGAACCACAAAATCAGCTGTTACCGCCACTTGACTAAACCACAGAAACAACTATTCGTCAATATTAAGCTAATACTTATCTGTTTAATTTACTTTATATAAAAATCAAACGTACACCACACATATTAATGACAATGAATCTAGCTACGTACCTCAGTTTTCCCGCGGCGATCACTTCCACGTGCGCGTCGATGTGATGATTGTAAGCACATGCGCAGTACTGATGAGGAGTCGACTCCAAAAGAGTCGATTCCTTGAATCTGACCAGCCCAGTTTTCGAAGTAGACTTAATATAAAATTATTAATATTCAACTCAGGCTGTGTCTCCACTAATCTGGGAGTCACTCTAAAAGAACCTGAAACCGGTACCAGTTTAAAGTTTTTATGACTGAAGCAGAATTTCAGCACCACTGGAAATGAACAGTGACCAATCAAATAGAAAGCACAGACATGAAACGTTCTACTTGTATGTTATATTAGCCTACATCACGCTGAGTGGCATTAAAAACAGTAGACAAACATTAATTGCACATCAATTATCTATATTAATTAGATAATATTAAGGCAGGCTAATCATTCTCAGCTAGTAACTCGCATCGGGATCATATGAACAATTAAACAGACATAAGACTAAATAAATGTCTTATTTTACATTATTTTGCGCAGTTAATGCATAATTCTTAAATGGATTTGTTTGGATCGGCATGCATTTATCTTACATGACTAATAGAATAATGAATAATTTAATTGATACTGATACAGACATTATAGCTTTGGGGAAGGACGGATGTTGCAATCATTTTTTATAGTTTGCTTATCATTGTCTAAATTCATAAGAGCCCAGTTTAAAAAAAACATATTTTGAGGATTTAATTAAACAATAAGTGAAAAAAGTTTTATTTGTTAAACTTATTTAAGTTTTACCTTTTAACATGCAGGAGCAGCTATGAAGAATCCCGTGCTTCCGTCGCCAACTGAAGCAGAGGCTGAAAAACACATTAAGGATTATCTCCGCTTGGCCCCAGGGAGAATGCCTTGTTAGTCAACTTGATTTTTTGTTGTTTGTTTGGTTGGTTCAGGATTAAAATAATAATAATAATAATAATAACATAAACGACTGCTTATTTTCATTCACTGTTAATAAAAGGATACAAATCATTCAACAGCATGTTGTGTTCTTTCATTCTGAGTGGAAAATACTTGGGGTTAGTTATTATACTTTTCTCATATGTGAAGACGCATGCATAATCAGTGTAACTAAAGCTGTGATCAATAAAAGGAAATATGAAGGAACGTATAAAATCGTACAATTAAGAACGACGTCTATGCTATGTAAATCAGATGTCTAATAGACGTAACATTCAAATATTAAACGTCTGTAATACGTCCCGGAGATCGCTGGAACATCGGAAAAAGACGTCTATGCGACGTCTTCCAGATGAGCAAACGCCCTAAAAACGACGTCTCCCAGATGCAAAAGCATACATCGCACAGACGTCCCCGCGACGTACCTGTGCTATCTGGGATAGTTTTATCCTGATAATTACAAATAACTACATCTATGATCTTCTAAAAGCCATATTTGACGATTCCACCTTTGAAATAAGAGAGTATTCTATACTGACCGACCGACACAATATAAACAGAAGTTACATACATTAAGGTTATACATGATATGCACTTCGGTAGTATTTTTCCATATTTATTGATTTATTTATTACCTCAAGCGAAAACTTACCTGTCAACCAATTGTCGCTGGGATTCTCTCTGAGCACGAGCAGAGATGAGCATTCATCGGCCAGCGGTAGGGAGCCGACTCAGAGCCGACGTTTGATGAGCTGCGAAAACAGAGCATTGACTGAATTATATCTGCTTACGCTTGGCCGACACTTATTAGATGTTAGAGGTAATGTGGCCGATGTTTGGCACTTGGGCCGACGTCGGCCAGACGTACGTGTGCTGTCTGGGATATATATAAAAGCAATACCACCAATTGAATGCTCTCCCTTCTTTCCTCAATTGTTTGGCAATTTGTCTGTTAAATTCTCCCACTTCACTGAAATAGTTATCAGAGAACAATCACTGTTGTGCCAACATAAAATATCAGTAACAAAAGGGTGCACTGGGCATTGTGTGTCGTAGGCCTGCAGAGTAGGCTAAATTGTTTTTTGAACGCCAAACTACTACTCATTCATTATTGCAAAAC
>NW_020527612.1:250000-286598 GCF_003368295.1 Carassius auratus | reverse complement strand
GTCTGTGTGAAGGTCAAAGGTTTGTGTGGTTCTTTGATTCCATTCAATACATTGAAATCAAAGCCATTTTCATATTCTTATTTTCTTCCAAATAATGATGCTCATAATTTCCAATGAGAAAGTAAAAGGTGACAAAGGCATAGAAAACCCTTGATGTTTAACTGAACAAGGAAGAAGCCTTCGGATGAAAACCCTATACAAATGTTAATTTGATTCATATTGCCTCATAGAATTAATGATACTGACAAAAGTCTCATACTTGATTATGACAGTTAATACTCCACTTTATTTTCTAGTGAAAAAAAATAAACTGAGCCTGTAATAAACTTTAAAAACAATCTTTAAATAATAAAACATTAAGGACACACTTTAATCTATTAACTGCTGAAAGCATCGAGTGTGGGGGGGGCTGACTTTATTCACAACATAACAGAGTACATAATAACTGTCTCAAAAAAAATAATAGAAAGATCTTATTAGAATAATCCATAACATTTGCAATGGACAAGGTGTAGACTGTGAACTGGTTATGGACTGCACTTAATGAAACTGTTGCAAGATGGATGTGGGAATGATGGAGGGCTATAGGTGGATCTGTGCTAAGGATGTTGTCCTAGGGTGTCTGGTGGAGAAAAGAGAGGAAAAAAATGTTAGAGCATTTTATAAGGAAATAATGTTACTGAAAACTTACTGTGTAAACAATAATACAATACTGGGCAGTGAACATCATGTACAATGCACACAATACTGTCAACGACCTCTGTACTAGATACTACACAGCTGTGCCACTGAAATCAGATTCATGAACATGATTGTCACAATATTTATTTGAATAATGTTTTTGGGTGAACCATCCCTTTAAGGTCCATGTTTGATAGAGATAATTGCTCATTAAGCAGTATCGCTGTGAAAGCTGACAGTAATGAATAAAACTGAACAAAGTTCTGACTACCATACAATCAAACAGCACAGAGCAACAAACCCAAAGATGAACTGTGTATGTGTGCCCAAACTGTGTGCCCCTACATCCTTCCCGATTTTGTCCTCCAAACAATGTGAAAACTGAAGTCAAAGAAAACAAATATAGTGAATGTATTTATGTAAGTTGTGCTACACATTAGCCAAAAAAAGGGTTAAAATACAAACATGACATTGTAAAAAAAAAAAACTCTTTGCTTGCCATTTTAAAGCATAAAACATAAAAAATCCTAAAAACAAAACACCCATTAAATGTTAACTGTTATGGGGAACATGTATTCACGTTAATATACCGTATATTCTGAAAATAGTAAATTTAACATAGCAATTGTTTTACGTGTAGTAACTGTAGTAATTACATGTATACTCCTTTACATTTAATGCTCTCATAAATATAACATAGAATATTAAACCTACATTTAAAATAAATATTTTAGTACAACGTAAATTGTAGTCAGAATCATTGCACTCCTATTCTCTTCAATTATTTCCAAAATTAGACAAGGACTCTACCATCAAATGTAAGTTGTGCTCTGGAGAAACATGACTCAGGTCCACACACATCTGTCAAAGCATCTGTCAGAGCAAACTGCAAATAATATTTCTTTACTGAAGCATTTTCTCCGCTACTTTCAAGTTTTGTACTCTGTATGTGACCCAAATAATCCTATCTACTCCAAGTTATAAAAGATGCTGCTGGTTCAGATTTAACAGAAGACTTTTAATTGTATGGATGTCGCCATCTTTGATAATACTTTACTATACTACTTTCCTTTAATTAGAGCAGCGGTTCTCAGTTCCAGTCCCCGTGCCCACCAGCTCTACATATTTTTGTAAGTCTCTCTTTTTGATTCAGATAATCAGCTCGTTAGAAGAGAGCTCTGTGCATAACCTGTGTTCCCATTGACATGGTCCCTACAAAGTGTTCATTGCTCCCTACTCCCTTAGCAGGGGATATCTGTTGAAGTTTAACTCACTTCAAGAACATTCATTCATGGATTTGTGCTGCACAACATATTCACAAACAGACAAGTGTGACTTCATATACCTCTGTAAATAAATACAATTTAAATACTGCTTGACTTAGTTACTTGTTCATATAGTTACTTTTCACCACAGACAGCAATCGAAACACTATTGTAAGCAGTTGTGTGCAGAGAACATTGAGACTCACATCTGTAAGTAGATGCGGAAAATAAAAATAAAGAAAATAAAATGTGGCATTTTATCAAATTAATCTAGAACATTATTTAATTAAGATAATTGGTTGCAGCCTAAAAATTACCCATTCAAATATAGACAACAGTGTGCTAAACAACTGTTTACATATAGGAAGAGGTTTGGTGGTGAACAGTGGGAGAAAGATCCTCACCCAAAGTTTGGCCTGTAATATCCACAGCTGGTGCACCCAGAGGTTCTGGTGAGCTGGCTGCAGAATGAAGGAGATCCGCTCAAAATCTGCTTTACAACATTAAATCTTGGTTATATGAGGTAATTCTTCTTGAGTGGTCTAATGGTACTCAATGGAAGTTTGTTTGACACCCCCAAGTTGTTTTGGTATACAAAATACAGTCAACATTGTTGAAACAACAACAAACAACAACAACAAAAAATATATACCTGAAAGAGGAGTTTGTGGGAGAAGAGACAACTAGATCTGTATAGATTAGATCATGGTGGTCTCCATAAATAGACCGGTTGCAAAAGGATGATGGAAGGACTACAGCCAAACATCAGGACAGAAGTCTGCATGAGTCGGGTAAGCAGAATAGATTGCACTGTAAATAAACATCATTAAAACAAATGGTAAAGTCACTAAATCAAAGCAATTTTGAACTAACTATATGACATTATCACACACACAGGTTTTTTTAAGAGCTATAACTTGAGTCTCTTTGTTTATATTTATGCGTGTTATGAGAAATCTGGCAATCAGAGATGCAGGATGCTAGTTTTTATTTTTAAATTACCCCTTCAATGTCTTCATTAAGAAATGTTCAAGAAAATGTCACTTTTATAGCAAAAGGCAATAAATATCATTATTATTATGATTATTCTCTATATTGCACAAGGCTGAGCGAAAAACTGTGCATAATGTGCACATGCATGTCTTTAGGTCACAAGGTTTGGAATTTTATGGATTTATAGTATTGCATACATTTACATTTCTAACAATTATAGAACATAAAATAATATTCTTTGTTTTTTTTTATTTTGCCATGCGTTTAACGTGACGTGTATCGCAGTTGATTTGGGATCAAATTTGTTTGTTGCTAACTGAACATGCACCGCGGTTGGTTCCAAAACGCGTTGCTTCAACATATGGTCGGTTAAAACGGTTTAAAATTAGTTCACTATTAAAAACCTTTCAACAATCTCACCAATGACAAACATACTATCATAAATCTATACATTTCCACCTTTCATACTTTACCTCTCAACCATAACTCCACCACATCTTGCCCTGAGGACTTCTTCATCCCTTGGCTCATTGGCGACTCGCGCGCGTACATCGCCACCTATGGGGTTGCCCAATTTATAATAATAAAAAAAAAGGAACTCTCAGTCTGGGGAAGAAAATAAAGAAGTAAAACAAAACAAAAAATTATATGGCTTATATTTTTGGTAACACCATTGCTTTGAATATAATAGGAAAACACTATTATTATTATTATTATTATTATGTTTAATGCAAAGTTAACGCTGTGTGTCATTATATCATTGTACATAAAAAAAATATAAAAAAATGAAAATAATTATTTTTCTTAAAAACTTAAATTCTTACTCGCGTGCCAAGCCCGCGAAACCGGGCAGCGGTCCTATATAAGCAGGGGTCTGTGCCCAGCGCGCACAGCCTGACTCAACTTTGAGTGACATCCCCAGCAGTGCCTTTTCCTGAGGTAAATTACTTTTTACTTAACCTATTTAGTGAAATGACTTTTTAAAAGTATGGACCGACAACAAAAGTAAATGACATTTAAAACTATGAAGAAAGAAAGTAATAAATTGTAATTATAATAACAATCCGTCTGAGGGAACAGTTCGTTTTTCTGAGGGTTATACTACTAAAATAAATAGCAGACGTTTTAACTCATGAAACCAGTTAAATTGTAGTAAAAATTGGACTTATAGAAATTTTTCTTTTCCGTTAATTGTATCACATTTCACGAAGACGATTTCCGTCGTTTAATATATAGTTACAGGCCGCTCATCAGCGCCGTTAAACACCGAAATGCCGTTACATCCGTGTGACGTCATTGCTGATAGAGCCAATCCGCTCCGTTTGAGAGACGCTCTTTCATTTTAGAGTTATGTCATGTTAACATTACTTTAAAAGAGACCAATCATACAATTATTCTTAATAATATCTTCATTATTCACAATTGTATGGAAAGTAGTGCGTTGTCACTTGTCAGGTTTAACCGCGAGCGCGTAAACCCTTTCTCTAACACACGCTGGCGCGTGCACTTAGAGAGAGAGCGAGAGAGAGACAGACAGAGAGAGAGAGAGAGATAAAACTCATAAGCCTTGACACCTTTATAGAAATCGGTGATTCTCAAGAATGAAAATGCATTTTTACTTTGGCTTATTTGTTAGTGGGCTGTAAGGTCTCATCAGAAACATTGCTCTGCATTCTTCTTCTTATCATGCTTTATTAAATAATATTATACATATCCATCAGAGACTATAAACTTTGGGATTTAATAGACTACAGTGAAATTAATTATCTTCTCTCTCTTTTTCAGTGTCGATTGCCGTCTTATTGTTGTAAGTGGAGTCAACGTCATTTCTTATTTGCCAGATTTATCACAACATGTTTAATCAATAATCACTGATGAAAGTGAAAACATAATGTGTACAGATATATCTCACTCGTATGCGTTGTTCTTTTTCTCTCTTTTCTTGTTTGTCTACAGTAGCTACATACACCACAACGGCTCTTTTAAGAGCCACATCTTGAGAACGTCTTTGACTTTGTAAGTATATATTTTAAATGACCACTCAGTATTTGGGTTTAGATCAATTACAACAACATCATACAGCATGTTAGTAATGTCTTAATGAAGACACTAAAGGAATACATAAAGGAATAAAAATAAAAAAATTATTAAATGCATGTATGAATGAAATGGAAACAAAACTAGCATCGTGCATCTGATTTGCCAGATTCATCATAACATCCTAATTAATCAATAACCACTGATGAAAGTGAAAACATTTTAATGTGTACAGACATATCTTACTCGTATGCGTTCTTCTTTTTTGTCTACAGCAGCTACATACACCACAACGGCTCTTTTAAGAGCCACATCTTGAGAACATCTTTGACTTTGTAAGTATATATTTTAAATGACCACTCAGTATTTGGGTTTAGATCAATTACAACATCATGCAGCATGTTAGTAATGTCTTAATGAAGACATTAAAGAGATTCTTACATACATAAATACTAGCATCCTGCTAGTCTCTGATCTCTGATTTGCCAGTTTCATCATAACAATTGATTTTTGATACCAGGAATTCACATTTTTAAACGGATAGTTCACCCAAAAATGTTAAATCTGTCATTAATTACTCAACCTCCACGTCATTTCTATTTTCGAAACACAAATTAAGAAACAACACACGGCTGGCCCTCTACCTGAATGTTTTCATGGATCTTCACAGTACAAAGAAATAAAAACCTGCTCTTACACTCTTAAACTGGACCAGGCCAACAGTTTTGTTTACATTGATGGGAAAGTTGCAAAGCTGCAAAATATAATTTCAGCGAAGGACATTTACGTGGCCTACACTACCTTCAACAATCATGAACCTTTTTTTGATTATCCCCTTCCATCCTCAGAACTTGGTATTCATCTAGTTGATGGCATCTCAGGACCAACACATTTCTGCAAGTTTGAGAACATTGAGGCGAAAGCTTTCTTAGTTCCTTATGACCGTAATTTTGTTTCAGTCCCTCTTTTACACACACACTAATTTTTATTTTTTTTTTGGACTTGCTACTTTTATTTTGGGTAACTGAATCATGCATATGAACAACTGAAATGTAATAAGAATCGTTACACTTTATGGGGCTTTAGGTTGTTCCAGCTAAAATAAAACAACAACAAAAAGAACATGTACCTGATAGTGGAGTTCGTCGGAGAAGGGAGTACCGGTCCTGTAGCAAAGTCCTGGTACTCAGATGGCCACTCATGGTGGCCTCCATACAAAGACTTGGACCGGTTACTAAAGAGCGTCAGGTTGATGGAGGCACCACAGCCAGATAAGGGTTGGACCAAGCATCAGGCCAGAATTCTACATGAGTCGGGTAAGCAAGTTAAAATACACTTTAAATAAACATTAAAACAGATGACAAAATTACTAATACATGATATTCCACAGCTTAAGGTTTTCATGAATTAAGTTCACATACTGATAATTCACATATTGATAATTTCAGCATCATTTGACAACATTTCCAAAAAATGGAAAAGGGCATGCTACACTTCTGACATCTCAGAATCTGAAAATTCTATAAAAAGAATTCACAAGTAAGTTGTAAAAATACATATTTCACTTTAAAAAGATACATTGAAAAGTAATTTCAACAAACAGTAATATTCAGTCTTCTGAAACTATAGAAAGTTTATGTGAGTAACAGATAAATTTATTTACTTATAATCTTGAATTCAGCCCTACCTTTTCACTCACAATTAGTAACCAGCCATGTTCAGTTTCTAATGCAGGGCTCGACATTAACGCTTTTCAGCTTGTCCGGGACAAGTGGATTTTGTGAAGGGGCAAGTGAAAGAATTGTACTTGACCGACAGGACAATTAACCTCATTAAAATTTGAATAAACAATAACTAGGGCAGCACGGAAACTTTGGCGAGAATGACTCTGATTGTATTACTTTCAGTGTAAACTCTGTTTAAGGTCACATAAGTTGAGGCTCGTACAGCCTGTCTGACTCGTGGAGAAATCAAAACTATAAGCGCAACAGCACACACAAAGAAACAAATGTGAACAAACATAAATATTGTAATTCCATCAGGTGCGTGATTTCACATAGAGCAGCTGTTACTAAACAGAGCCATTGATCACAGACATGCTGTGCAAATCCTAGCATATAATGAACTTGGATTTGCGCAGCTTGTCTGTGAACCATGGCTCTGTGTAGTAACAGCTGCTCTATGTGAAATCACGCACCTGATGAAATTTACCGCTGATTAGAGAACCAGCTTTACTGAAGAGATGTGCATTAATCATCGGCTGATATATATCGTGCACCCCTATTTAACAAAGTCTATACTAAAATTATTTTAGTCCACCAACGTTAATCCGGTCATTTATCTCCAGTCTGGTTTAATTGTCGGACTAAAATCACAGATTTTGCGATATGATTGGTCAGCCTGCATGTCAATCAAACTTTCTGCAAAGGGTCAATTTTGCCAATTTTTTTGCCACATTCACGTAAGAAGAGCTTTTTTATATATATTTTGGCCTTTTCCTAACCTTCCTGGGTTATTGTACGGTGTCAGAAAACCTGTATATAGACCACAGAAAGTAGTATGCACCCTTTTTGGAGTTTGAATTGGAAAAGGAAATTACACTGTATTTGTTGCTTTTTTTTGTTTTTGATTTCTTTTAAATTGACAAACATGCTAGTTTATTACCTATAGAATCCATTTTTGTAAAATAATCTAATTCCCTGATTTTGCTCTTAGAAAGAAAACATTCTCATCAGATGATGAGCTTCATGAAACCCCCAAAAACAAAAGTTAAAATGAATAGAGACAAAAATCCACCTACACCAAAAATCCAGCCCGCACCAAAAGTCCCGCCTGCACCAAAACCTCCAGCACCTCTAAAATACATCAAGACAAAAGGTAAAAATACAATAAAACAGTTAAATGACTAAGGCATAATAGTGTGTGACTGCTGAGTGCTATTCTTTTTCAGGTCCTGTTGTACGACCTCTGCTTACAACAAGCAAAGCAGTGAACTCTTTCAGCAATTGTGAGTTTTAAATTGAGAAAACTGATATTTGTGGATGTTTTGTTCCATGCTCAAGAATGTTCCTTAGCCATGGTAAGATCAATGTATAGCACAGGCTCTCGTGATTTGTTGGTTTACATCACTTTTCTTTTTCAGCGTCACCCAATTCTGTTGCTATTTTAACAGTTTAGGACAGAACTACTATCATTACATTCATAACTTGAGGATTTACATACTAATGATGATTTAATAATAAACATTTGGTTGCCAATTAGAAGTGATAGCAATCTCAAGCTTTAGTAAGGCTTTGTGTAGTACAAAATCTTGTTTTGTGAGGCAGACATAACATCTACATACCAATTCTTTCAACAGCACTTGTTAATCACCACCAAAGGGCCATGGAGAAGCCAGAGCAGGCCCGTTTTGAGACTTTCCCCAGCTGTCAAGGTAACAGGCTCTACATGAGTACTGTAAACACAATGTAAAAGCTGTAAATTCACTGCATTTATGACAACTCAAAAGCCTGACTCCATAACAGGGTGGGTCAAGTTTCCGATTGCTGAATAAATAGATGACATGCAGTTTGTAAACTTATTATTCAAGTTGATTTTCTGATCATATTTTTATTCCTTTAATGAATAAAAACCAGCCATTAAAATGAATGTGTCATGTAAAATTATTTAAATTTACCAGTTCCATCATTGTCAGCTCCAGATGTTCCCGTGAGCTTCTCCCAGGCAGATGAGCCACAAGATCATTGGGGTGAACACTCACCTGACATTCAAGGTAAAAAAAAACAAAAAAACAATTAGTATTTGGTAAAAGAAAACAAAAAGGACAATTACTGTACACACATAAGGTAATTCAGCATGTTATGTACAATCTGTCAGAGAATGCATTTTCTTTGCTGGGACCTTCAAGTTCCAAGCAAGAAAGAACACAGCGTAAGTTGTATGACTCACTTTTGGTAAATACTGTAGGATTTCATCTAGGTTTACTATAGAAAATGTGCTCTTGTTTAAAGCAAAAAATTTAAAGCTAAATAAGCTAAAATACAAAGAAATAGAGAGCACAATTCAGTTGAAGCAGCAGAATGAGTACCTTTTGTAATGTTAATGAGCTTCTCTCATTCAGACCGCCAGCTGGAAACTTGGGAAGAACACCCATCTATCACTCAAGGTAAAAAACATTCATTAGTATATGGAGGAAATCAAAAACACAATTGCAAATGAGTCATGGCCTAACACAACCTAATACAGTTTTTTTTTTCACTTTTTCTAATTAGAGAACAAATTCTCTGCCTTAAGACTCTCTCAAGACCAAAGACCATCAACCACACAACAAGGAAGAATGCAAAGTAAAAAAAATAAAAAAAGTCAATTTCAGTCATTACTAGGGTATCACTAAAAGGGGTCATATGCTATTTTAAAGACCATTATTTTGTATATTTGGTGTAACAGAATATGTTGACATGTTTTAATTTTGAAAAAAAAAAAAACATTTTTCAAATACTGTACACTATTGTAGTTCCTCTATGTCCCGCCTCTCTCAAAAACGTCATTTTCAACAAAGTCCCTCCTTCCGTCAAGCACAGGCTGCTCTGAATGGCCAACTGACCCAATGCATTGTTATTGGGCGAACATCGCAAGCACTCGTCGGAAATGCAACGCCCCTTTCCATAATTGCAAGCTTCATCTTTCAAAGTAAATATCAAGACTGTTAATAATGTCCTTCGTTTTACCATCAGTTCAAGCCCGAAAGGGGAACAGAGTCACGTGACAGACACAGTGATGATGCAGTACACAAGCCACGGTTAAGACAGCTTATGTGCTATGATTTCTGACAGTCTGTTTACTCTGCTGTGATGTTACCCTCACACACACACGTAGTCACACAACATGTTACTCTACGCTGCACAAAACTCTGCATTTGAACAGTCAATAGCAAACACTTAAACTATTAAGAAAACACTTAAAGTAGCTGATTCAGAATAAGCACCAGATTCAATTCAAGTTTATTTGTGTAGCGCATTTTACTATACAATCGTTGCAAAGATTGTCATAGCAAAGTCGGAATTTACCTTTTTTTCTTTTTTTTTTTAAATAGCGCACAGCCAGCCTTGTACTCTCCTAGGTTCACAAAACTGTCATCCATTAAATGTGTTGTACAAATTTGAACATCTGGGCTGTTCTGTTGTAAATAAATCTTAACAATGATTCCTCATTGCATATACTTTCGGAAGGCCACATAAAGAGCTTTTGCTTCGAAACACAAAGCATCTCCCTGACATGACTGCTTTAACACTAACTGCGGTTCCTGAAACCACACCTTTTTTTTTGAGTGAACATTTGGGCGGCATTACGCAAATATTTCCACATCTTGACGTAGATGTGTAGGGGCGTGTTTGAATGAGCCGTTTAGCATGGTCTGGATCAGCCTTATCTTTTAGATAGAATAAATCCTTTAGTGGGAGACTTTAAGCTTTGTAACTCTGTAGATCTTATACATGTACAAATACCTACATAACACACTGAAGAAAAGGAAAAATAGAAATCACATTATATGACCCCTTTAGGAGCCCTTGAGCCAGATTTACTAAACAGGCCAAATTAGCATTAGAGCACAATTCCATAAATTTGCCGATGGGAGGGAAAATTATGCGTGCGATTTACTGACAATGCAAACTTTACAGAACAGACGAAGCCAGATCATTCCCACAATAACCAGTGCAATCTACCAAGTCCAGCGCAAATTACCACCTGCTTTAAGAAGTGCCTTTTTTGGTCATTAAAAATATAGCAAATACAAATAATTTGAAGAGCACAAATGTTATTAAATCATTGCGTTATTCATCTTAATACTCACCTCCCATAAATTTTGTGTCTCAAAGGAAAACTACTACAAATGCATATTCAAGGTTAAACGCAAAAACAACTGTCCACATCTTTTTCAGCACTAATTCTTTACTGCGCCTCTTTAGTAAATCCTGACAGTACTATTTTAACACCAAAAGAAGGTTTGTGCTGGTGCAAGCTGTTAGTAAATCTAGCCCATATTGTATCAGTGTCATGCACTGTCAATATAGCAAATACAACTTACCAACTTCACCTTTCTTAACTCCAGCTGTTCCAGTGAGCTTGTCCAATGAAAATGAGCAAGAAGATGCTTGGGGTGAACACCCATCTAACTTTCAAGGTAAAAGAACATTCATAAACACATGCAGTAAACACATACACTGCAAATTAATAACACTAGGTTTATTAACATTACATTTTCTGTACAATCCATCAGAGAACACAATCTCTGAACAAAGATCCTCAAGTACTCACCAGCCAAGAACAAATAGTAAGTCATTTGTAATTTTTTTTTTTTTTTGCCTGTTGACAGCATCGTTGCTCAAAAAGTATGTGTATCATCAGCCTAAGGCTTTAAGCATGTAGCCATATCTTCAGAAACTCAATTTTTCATGACGTGTTAGTTTAATCACATTTAAGAGCTTTATGTGCTTGCAGGTGCTTCTGGTGTGAGACGATGGAGCTGCATCACTAATCAATGTACACGTACGTTAAATTGAAGTGCTTAATTTGTTAAATTATACATCTTATAGTTCAATTAAAATACTCTCCCAGATAAACTTACTGTGTTGCAGCTGTTGAGAGGACAATTCTGGAGGCACTTAATGAACTGGACATGAAGATCAATCATCTGACTTCAGTGGTCCAGTCCCTTGCAGCAAACAACCGTTCCAGTGCTCCAGTGGTGGACAGCGAGGATGATGTCTTCCCTCTCACAACCATGGAGGAACTAGACAAACTGGAAAGAAAATTATCAGAGAAAGCAATGATGCAAAAGATGGTAAAAATCATTGACATTTGAAGGTTTAACAGTTGCAATGAAGTAAATAATATCTATTATATACCCGGTTTCACAGACCAGGCTTAAGGCTAGTCCCAGACTAAAATGCATGTGTGAGCTGTCTTAACTCAAAATAACTTGCAATAACATTTCGTACAATATGTCAGTGCCATTGTTTCATCTCAAGATGCACACATGCAGCATTTTTATAAAAGCAAAACTAGGACCTATAGTCCTGATTTAAACTAATCCCTGTTCTGAGCTCAGTAGTAACTGATTACATGCAATCTGGATTACGTAAACAGATTCTAGTAAATAAAGAACTTGTAATTATATAAAATTACATTTTATAAAACTCATAATCAGACTACAGTTACTTTTTATGGATTACATGATTAAAAATTTACAATATAGTAATAGATTATTCTACATTCGATTATTAATGTTTAAGAACATAGCATCTGCATCAACACATTGATTTTTACAACAAAAAAAAATTGTCGTCTGATCACCTAATATATTTATTTAAAAGTACTCATGAGATTTTAAAATATATATATATTTTTAATAATTAAGTGTCACATTTCTATGTTCTTTGGTTCTGCGACACTGGTTATGGTCACATGACATGCAGGTAAACAAATTAAACTTTTTTTTTTAAATGCTTTATTTTAATTTAAAATCTTTTTGTGATTTAAATAATTATTAGCTTCTCATTAATTGAACTCACAAGCCTCCTACAGTTCATTCACAAACACCAGTTTGAGAAAACTTGACATAATATATTATTTAATGCATTTCATGCTATAAATAACAACAATTAAAATATATTTACTTACTCTTTGTATTTTTATGTCATATGGTACTTTAAATATCCTATTTAAATTTGATAGACTACTTTTAGATTACTTTTGACCAAACTCATCTGATTACATTATTTAAAACGTGTAATGTAATGGATTTCTTTGCTAACTACAATTTTCTAATGTAATTTGGAATCAGTAACAGATTACAATTTGTGAGTAACTACTCAACTCGGTCTGTGAAACAGGACCATAATGTTTGGGCATTGTCTATAATGTTTTGAAATGTGTTTTTATTTTTAAGGTGAACAGGTTATCCATCAGTGGAGGACACACACTGAAGAAAACAATATGGAGAATATGCTCCAAGGTGTTTGGTCCTGTAGCCAAACAGCTAAACTGGTGTGGTAGGGGAGAAAAGCGAGGGATCAGGAAAACAAACATAGGAGCACTCCTAATAGGTAAATTACGTCCAAAATGTTTTCCAATGCACAGTGTACGGGGAACACTTTAAATTAAGGTTCATTAGTTAACATGAACTAAGAATTAACAATACTTCTACATAATTTATTAATCTTAATGTTAATTTCAGCATGAATCAATGCATGCATCAATGCATTATTAAAATCATACGTTGTTCGTTAAAGCACGATTACCCCTCGTGAGCTTTTCATACAGATTATTAGGCCTACAAAACATAATATATATTATGCATGTGCCTAGCAGCAGATATATGCCGTTTTAACAGTGTAAAACGCGGTTTCATACTCACAAGAGCGTTTTAGAAATGTTAACTTTTGTTTTACGATTAACAGTTAGGCTAAGTGACGAAGAACTGTTGATGAACCACAAAATCAGCTGTTACCGCCACTTGACTAAACCACAGAAACAACTATTCGTCAATATTAATCTAATACTTATCTGTTTAATTTACTTTATATAAAAATCAAACGTACACCACACATATTGATGACAATGAATCTAGCTACGTACCTCAGTTTTCCCGCGGCGATCACTTCCACGTGCGCGTCGATGTGATGATTTGTAAGCACATGCGCAGTACTGATGAGGAGTCGACTCCAAAAGAGTCGATTCCTTGAATCTGACCAGCCCAGTTTTCGAAGTAGACTTGATATAAAATTATTAATATTCAACTCAGGCTGTGTCTCCACTAATCTGGGAGTCACTCTAAAAGAACCTGAAACCGGTACCAGTTTAAAGTTTTTATGACTGAAGCAGAATTTCAGCACCACTGGAAATGAACAGTGACCAATCAAATAGAAAGCACAGACATTAAACGTTCTACTTGTATGTTATATTAGCCTACATCACGCTGAGTGGCATTAAAAACAGTAGACAAACATTAATTGCACATCAATTATCTATATTAATTAGATAATATTAAGGCAGGCTAATCATTCTCAGCTAGTAACTCGCATCGGGATCATATGAACAATTAAACAGACATAAGACTAAATAAATGTCTTATTTTACATTATTTTGCGCAGTTAATGCATAATTCTTAAATGGATTTGTTTGGATCGGCATGCATTTATCTTACATGACTAATAGAATAATGAATAATTTAACTGATACTGATACAGACATTATAGCTTTAGGGAAGGACGGATGTTGAAATCATTTTTTATAGTTTGCTTATCATTGTCTAAATTCATAAGAGCCCAGTTTTAAAAAAAAACATATTTTGAGGATTTAATTAAACAATAAGTGAAAAAAGTTTTATTTGTTAAACTTATTTAAGTTTTACCTTTTAACATGCAGGAGCAGCTATGAAGAATCCCGTGCTTCCGTCGCCAACTGAAGCAGAGGCTGAAAAACACATTAAGGATTATCTCCGCTTGGCCCCAGGGAGAATGCCTTGTTAGTCAACTTGATTTTTTGTTGTTTGTTTGGTTGGTTCAGTATTAAAATAATAATAATAATAATAATAACATAAACGACTGCTTATTTTCATTCACTGTTAATAAAAGGATACAAATCATTCAACAGCATGTTGTGTTCTTTCATTCTGAGTGGAAAATACTTGGGGTTAGTTATTATACTTTTCTCATATGTGAAGACGCATGCATAATCAGTGTAACTAAAGCTGTGATCAATAAAAGGAACTATGAAGGAACGTATAAAATCGTACAATTAAGAACGACGTCTATGCTATGTAAATCAGATGTCTAATAGACGTAACATTCAAATATTAAACGTCTGTAATACTCCCGGAGATCGCTGGAACATCGGAAAAAGACGTCTATGCGACGTCTTCCAGATGAGCAAACGCCCTAAAAACGACGTCTCCCAGATGCAAAAGCATACATCGCACAGACGTCCCCGCGACGTACCTGTGCTATCTGGGATAGTTTTATCCTGATAAATTACAAATAACTACATCTATGATCTTCTAAAAGCCATATTTGACGATTCCACCTTTGAAATAAGAGAGTATTCTATACTGACCGACCGACACAATATAAACAGAAGTTACATACATTAAGGTTATACATGATATGCACTTCGGTAGTATTTTTCCATATTTATTGATTTATTTATTACCTCAAGCGAAAACTTACCTGTCAACCAATTGTCGCTGGGATTCTCTCTGAGCACGAGCAGAGATGAGCACTTCATCGGCCAGCGGTAGGGAGCCGACTCAGAGCCGACGTTTGATGAGCTGCGAAAACAGAGCATTGACTGAATTATATCTGCTTACGCTTGGCCGACACTTATTAGATGTTAGAGGTAATGTGGCCGATGTTTGGCACTTGGGCCGACGTCGGCCAGACGTACGTGTGCTGTCTGGGATATATATAAAAGCAATACCCACCAATTGAATGCTCTCCCTTCTTTCCTCAATTGTTTGGCAATTTGTCTGTTAAATTCTCCCACTTCACTGAAATAGTTATCAGAGAACAATCACTGTTGTGCCAACATAAATATCAGTAACAAAAGGGTGCACTGGGCATTGTGTGTCGTAGGCCTGCAGAGTAGGCTAAATTGTTTTTTGAACCGCCAAACTACTCATTCATTATTGCAAAACAATGCCAAAACGACAGGCTAATTTGTAGTGCAAACAGGCAGTTGAATTATGAAAGGTATTTTATACTTAACCTATAAGGTAAAACAATGATTAAAGAGCCACACAGATGGGAAATCAAAAATTACCTGTATTACAGTGTATGATGTAGTTGTCCATCAGTGTAAACAATGTGCAAAGTAATTAAACCAAAAAGTACACGATTTATAAAGTTATTGGCTTCTAAAGTAAGGAGTCGACTCTGAATCGCTGAAACGAGTCGTTATAGATTTCAAATCTTTTACCCATCTCTATGTACGTCACTAGGAACACTTTGCATAATAATCTCCGCCTACCGTCTTGGGAGAAACGGAACTCTGAATAAAAAAGCCCTTAAGCTGTCCTCTATGTTGGAATTATTTAATTTAATTTAAAAGCCCATTTTGTAGTATTGTTTTCTTGTTTTTTTTTTAAGTGTGTTTGTTGTTATAAGTTTGGTTATGCCCAACCAAGTCTGAATAATTGTGGATATTTTTGGAAATGTGTTAATGTACTACCTTGTTTGGTTGTAATGTTGTTGCAATAAAAAAAATAAATAAAACACTTCTCCACCGTTCTGGTCTTTCTACCTCTCGTCGCTTCGCTCCAGTCCAGCGGGAGGCGCTAAACACAAACGATTGTTTGACAAACATCATTAAACCTCAGAGGAAGAAGTTAAGTTTCACCGCGCTCTCTGTTGTTGTTATGTCGGTGTGCTGCCTTCATACAAACAGTTAGACAAGTTTCTATAGAGAGAAAATACAGATTTTGAATCAGTTCAGTAAATACCTGTAATATCCTCACATTCGTGAGTTTTGAAGCGAGCAGGAATATCTGGAAGAGTATCAGCTGAACTTAGATCTGCTGCTGTGAAAATTATGTTTATTAAAGAAGAAACAGAAGAGAACACGAGTGAACCAGAAACCTGGAGAATAAAACAAGAGGAACCAGAAACATGGAGATTAAAACACGAGGAACCAGAAACCTGGAGAATAAAACAAGAGGAACCAGAAACATGCAGAATAAAACAAGAGGAACCAGAAACCTGGAGAATAAAACAAGAGGAACCAGAAACCTGGAGAATAAAACAAGAGGAACCAGAAACCTGGAGAATAAAACAAGAGGAACCAGAAACATGCAGAATAAAAAAAGAGGAACAAGGAGGTTGGTGTTTATTCGTATTTATTTTACTTTTTTAAATTATTTTTTTGTTCTTCATTCATCTTTAATGACTGTTTGTGATAACGTTACATAAGGCTTAAATATTTTTTTTTACTTATCGGGTGCTTATTTGGGGCCCTGGAGAATTTCTGTGGAGACATTTGTGGGTGTTTTTATATAAAGACTAGGTGTAGACTGCGGCACTCAAGACTTACCCATGGGTTTTTCTTAATAGGCGAAGTTCCTCCTTTATGTCTTTCATATAAATTTCCTTTGACTATTTTGTACCATTCAATGTTATTGAACCACTTTTTGTGCAGTATGAATAAAGGGGGATAAATTAAAGTTCTTGTAGTATCCTTTAATAAAATATAAATAATATACAAACAAAAGTATAATCTAAAAAACCATGTCTTGTGCATTATAAAAAATATAATACAGTTGGTTTGATACCTTTATCTCAAACTGTGTCAGTTTAATTGAAGTGAGGATATTATATAAAACAGTTGATTCAATAATGTATATAAAAACAACAAAGGCATCATCTGAAAAACAATGCCTTGTGCATTATATTGAATAATATTCTGTATATTTTACAGTTGGTTTGATCAAACGATGTTGTCCTTTAATGTATTTATATTATTGCATACATTAAAAGTTGTACAATTATTTTAAAACCCATAAAACAGTAATTAAAAAAAAACTGAACTTTGTGCAATAACGGATGTTTTTCTGAATATTTTAGTATTGGTTTTACATTATAATGTCACGTAGTTAAATCGTTTATTTAATTTAAATGGTTCATTGTTAATTTTCCCCCTAGAAATTAAGCCTTGTGCAACGTAAAGGGCATGGATTTATGACTATACGAGTTAGTTTGGGCTCAAAACATAACAGCCCTAAAGACTTCTATTGGCAAAAAATAAATAAATGAATGTCTAATGTCACTAACTAACTTTACCGCCGTCGAAAACCACTACACGAGCACTGCACCAACTGTATAAAACACCCCTAAATTAGTTAAAATGAGTGCTGTCTGTCACTGTAATCAGTTCAGTGAATGACTGTATGCTTATTCTTTATAAAGTAGCAACAATGTCATTTGTAAAGTAGCCTACAGTCTTAGGCACATTAGTATTTACACCCCAAAAAAGGGTTTTAAGCCAGTTATTTATATCTTTTGCTGTAGTATGTCAGTAGGAAATATCAGTTTACATTTGCAAACATTTATTTTGCCATTCATTTTAATAATAATCTAGTAAGATTGTTGAATGCACATGCAGTCTGACAACAGACGGCCTAAGACTATGACTTTTGGATAGTAGTGTGTACTGTATAAAGTATGTATAATTAGATTAAGTCAAAGTCACCTTTATTTATATAGCGCTTTAAACAAAATACATTGCGTCAAAGCAACTGAGCAACATTTCATTAGGAAATCAGTGTCTCAATAATGCAAAATGACATTTTATGGCAGGTCATCATTGAATTCAGTGATGTCATCTCTGTTCAGTTAAATAGTGTCTGTGCATTTATTTGCAATCAAGTCAACGATATCGCTGTACAGTGTTTCCCACAGAATTAGATTCTATTTGCGGTGGTGTGGTGTTTGGGGACCGGGGGCGGGGAGTTAAGTTAAATATATATATATATATATATATATATATATATATACACATATCATATATTTTTAGTGACAAGTACACATTTCCATTGCCAACACTTAGTGTCAGATACCTTAAAGGGATAATTTGGTTATATTTGGAGATATTTGGAAGAATGACAGAATCAAAAAGATCTCGGTCCCCATTGACTTCCATAGTAGGAAAGAATATATAACATGGTAGTCAATGGGGACCGAGATCTGTTTGGTTACAAACATTTTTTCAAATATCTTCCTTTGTGTTCAGCAGAACAAAGAAACTCATACAGGTTTGGAACAACTTGAGGTAGAATTTTCATTTTTGGGGGAACTATCCCTTTAACTATACCTACATTGCTATGCCATTGCTACACTTTCTATGCTATGACTGCTCCACAGACTTCTTGTTGCAAATTTTGCTCACACACACACACACACACAAACCTGGCCCTGAAGATGGACACACACACACACACACACACACACTCAAACTCACAAACTTACTGACACACTCAAACACAGGCTCACACACTCAAACATTCAAAAAGACTCACTCACACACAGACTCAGACACACACAGGCTCACACACACACAAACCTGGCCCTGAAGATGGACACACACAAACACACACACACACACACATTCAAACACAGGCTCATTCAAAAAGACTCACTCACACACAGACTCAGACACACACAGGCTCACACACACACAAAACTGGACCTGGAGGTGGACACACACACACACAAACCTGAACCTGGAGATAATAATAATATAATGTCTAGCCTGGTTGCTGTGATATCCGTTGCCATGATTTATGGAATGACTGATCGCGAGAGGAAAAAAATGACGTTTTAGTCGCATAACATCGGTTAATGGAAACGCCGTAATTTCGTTTTGTTTATCGATATTTAAAAAAAAAAAACACAAAAGTTTTGCGCGAATCTGTAATGGAAACGCAACAGCGCTTAACATAGACTTCTCAGAGTTATGTTGAGCAACAGTGTTCATTACTAACCATTCAACTCCGGATTGATTCTGGAATCTTCACTGGGGGAATAAGCATTAAGCATCGGTGATCTGTCCTCTAACTAACACATGCTCATGTTTTGATTAAGATCGTGTTCGAAGAGGAGGGGCTAGTCGCGCGTGCCTCCGTTGTCAGTTTGTGAGAGTGAGGGAGCAAGCAGCGCGCAGATCTACAATAAAATACAATTTTACCCATATTAAATATTAAAAAAATCTGAATCAATCCGTGGCGGTCAGCATTGATATTGTGGCGGGCCGCCACAAATTAATGAATGTATGGGAAACCCTGCTGTAGATGAAGTGACCCCAACTAAGCAAGCCAGAGGCGACAGCGGCAAGGAACCGAAACTCCATCGGTGACAGAATGGAGAAAAAAACCTTGGGAGAAACCAGGCTCAGTTGGGGAACCAGTTCTCCTCGGACCAGACGAAACCAGCAGTTTAATTCCAGGCAGCAGCAAAGTCAGATTGTGCAGAAGAATCATCTGTTTCCTGTGGTCTTGACCTGGTGCTCCTCTGAGACAAGGTCTTTACAGGGGATCTGTATCTGGGGCTTTAGTTGTCCTGGTCTCCGCTGTCTTTCAGGCCTGTAGAGGCCCTCTCTAGGTGCCGATCCACCATCTGGTCTGGATACATACTGGGTCTGGTGGCCACGGTGACCTCGGAACAAGAGAGAAACAGACAAATATTACCTAATACCTAATTAATGCAGCCTAAAAATCCTTTAACGGATTTGGATATTAAAAGCATATTAGTATGTTATGTGTAAGCCAGGTTAAAGAGATGGGTCTTTAATCTAGATTTAAACTGCAAGAGTGTGTCTGCCTCCCGAACAATGTTAGGTAGGTTATTCCAGAGTTTAGGCGCCAAACAGGAAAAGGACCTGCACTTGTGATCGATATGATACATCTTCATTCACTGCTACGAACTGATGGCGGTCATTAGGGGTGTGACGGTTAGTATATAACCGTGAGACCGGCGGTTATAGTTGAACACCGTCATTCGAACTCTATAACAGCCAAAACCGTGTCATTAAAATATTTTTTACAAACATTTTTTCATCAAAAATTATTTTCATTTTTTAGATCGGATCATAAGATGCGCAATATATCGGGAGACATGGTTTTTACCACTTAATTAAATTTTGCTTTGTAGAAAACCTTTCTTAAAAACGAATTTCGTTTTGAACAAGTTTTATCTTAATTTTAATAAAATGTTTCATAAACCAATTGCATGTATTTTAATAAATAAAAAGCAAATATAGCAGACAATGATAACCGTGAAATGGAAGCACCAGCGAACCGCGTTCACTTGCACTACACTGTGAACTAGAGCGCATCTCATCATAAATGAAACTCAGCGTAGGCCTATGCCTCATACATTAGCATTAAATATCTTTGCTGCATCCTTTTTAGAACAGACAATGGCCTTTTTTTTTTTTTTTTTTGCGGCTCGCATCAGCAAAGCATTGCATCCATAGACCGCAAAACAATCAGCGGATGGCGGGCGGGTGAGGCTTTGAAATTTGCTAAAAAAAACTTTGCCGCGGATAATGAGTTTTTATGACTCACGTTATAACCGTCATCACCAATTCTGAAACCGGCACACCCCTAGCGGTCATATAAGTACGATTTAAACCATGCTAATGCACTTCCACTGATGCCAACAAAGTGTTCAAGTCTATGCAAAAGAATGTGTGGAAGATTTTTATTGGTGGGATTTTGCTCTATTAAGTGTGATCAGGATGAATCTAGTCACATATATGCATACGTGTCTTATTCCATTATAATCATATAGCCTTTGTGTGAAAGGAATGTGCCTATGTCTGCAAAAAACATCCTGACCACCACAGATAGGAAACTCTTTTCTTTACCATAGCAAGTCTCAGGAAACATCTGAAAAAAACATGCAATGGGCCTCTTTTCTTTACCATAGCTTCTCCCTAGGGAGGTATCAAAATTGCAAGCATAAGGAAAAGTCTGACTTTTTGGAAACGCCCTGTATAGGGTATATAATGAGATGCTACATAGCATTCGGGAGATCTTCTCACAGAGGATCTCGGCTTTGCTTCTCTTTGAAATAAAGTCTATCTTCTGGAAACAAAACCCAGAGACTGCGTGATTCCTCAGATGCATGGCAGACAAAAATACACTACATTTGGCACCCCAGATGGGACTGGAAAGGAGCAGAGTGGACGACTGCTTTTGAGCTGACTGATGAGCAACACACACACACAGTGGTGGCCACCATAGAATAAGGTAAGCATTTTTGCTTATATAATTAGTGTGTGTTGTTGACTGGTCAGTTCTGAGCGGTAAGGTCACTTAAAATCTGCTCTACCAAATTTAGAACTAATTAAATAAATAAAAATGGGGGGTTTTGTTTCCAGAAGAAAACTGCATACACATATTTGGTTTACTGAAAGGTCTTTTAGAAAAGGCCTGATTTTAATCTGGGTAGTGTAGGCAGAAAGACCATAGCAACGACTCGCAAAGAGTCTCCCTGGTGAAGAAGGAATGAGAGAGTGATGGGACTGCTACTGAGATCGAAATACTTGGGAGCAGATGTGAGCCAAGAAAATGAAAGAAAAAGTAGAAAGATAATGTCAAGAAACGACAGATGAAGAATTTGGAGGTTATTAGAAGGGAAATATAGATGTAGGAAGATTTGAAGGGAGAATAGAATGAAAGGAGCAAAATAGAAAAGCTCAAGATTTGTAAACTGAAGAAGGAAAAGTATGTGTTATGTTTGGGGGACAATGCTGTATTTATATACCAAATAATACTGCTCAAAAAGGGAGCATTTAATGAAGAATTGATCAAATTGAAAAGGCTAAGAATGGTCGAAAAAGAAAATGTTGGAAAAGATAATAAAATAGGACCATAGTTTATAACTAAATTGGGAAAGTTTTTAGGAATTGCATTATTGACAGGAGATTTACTATTTTACTGTATACTTCCTATATTGAGGTCACTAGTCAAAGCCACAGCTAAGCAAATTAAATTAAAAGATGTCAAGATAATGGGAAATTGATACATAAGGTATCTAAGCTGAAGGTCAACTCTTATAATCTTGTGATATTCAATGTGTGATGTGATGTATGTATTTTTATGCCTTTTATACATAACTATGAGAACCAGGCAAATGCTGAACCAGTTGCAAATTCATGCTTTTAACAATGTTTTCTATTAAAAGAGGGGTTAGGGAGACTGGATCTTTTACTCACTCCTTGTCAAATTAGGAGAGAGATGTTTGGTCCAGTAATCCCTCAGAGTGGAATTTCATAAACTAGTCACTGGTGATAATAAAATGTGACTTATTTAGTCATTAGGTAGTGTAACTAATATGACTGGATTATGGAGTAGCACTCTGGATAAGAATAATCAAATGTGAGACTTACTAAGTCTCAAAGGGGAGAATGTGGAAGATTTTTATTGGTGGGATTTTGCTCTATTAAGTGTGATCAGGATGAATCTAGTCACATATATGCATACGTGTCTTATTCCATTATAATCATATAGCCTTTGTGTGAAAGGAATGTGCCTATGTCTGCAAAAAACATCCTGACCACCACAGATAGGAAACTCTTTTCTTTACCATAGCAAGTCTCAGGAAACATCTGAAAAAACATGCAATGGGCCTCTTTTCTTTACCATAGCTTCTCCCTAGGGAGGTATCAAAATTGCAAGCATAAGGAAAAGTCTGACTTTTTGGAAACGCCCTGTATAGGGTATATAATGAGATGCTACATAGCATTCGGGAGATCTTCTCACAGAGGATCTCGGCTTTGCTTCTCTTTGAAATAAAGTCTATCTTCTGGAAGCAAAACCCAGAGACTGCATGATTCCTCAGATGCATGGCAGACAAAAATACACTACAAATGCTGTGGTCAATTGTGTCAAACGCAGCACTAAGATCCAATAAAACTAATAGAGAGAAACACCCACGATCAGATGATAAGAGCAGACCATTTGTAACTCGAAGGATAGCAGTCTCAGTACTATGATACGGTCTAAATCCTGACTGGAAATCCTCACATATACCATTTTTCTCTAAGAAGGAATATAATTGTGAGGATACCACCTTTTCTAGTATCTTGAACAGAAAAGGGAGATTCGAGGTCCATAATTAACTAGTTATTTGGGGTCAAGTTGTGGTTTTTTGATGAGAGGCTTAATAACAGCCAGTTTGAAAGTTTTGGGGACATATCCTAATGACAATGAGGAATTAATAATAGTCAAAAGAGGACCTATGACTTCCTCTGGAGGACCTATGACCACCTCTTTTAGGAGCTTAGATGTTATAGGGTCTAACATACATGTTGTTGGTTTAGATGAATTTAACAAGTTTATACAATTCTTCCTCTCCTATAGTAAATGAGTGGAACTGTTCCTCAGGGGGTCTATAGTGGACTGTCTGATGTGATAATGTAGCTGACAGCTGAATGGTTGCAATTTTATCTCTAATAGTATCGATTTTAGAAGTAAAGTAGTTCATAAAGTCATTACTGCTGTGGTGTTGGGAAATGTCAACACCTGAGGCTTTATTTTTCGTTAATTTAGCCACTGTATTGAATAAATATCTGGGGTTATGTTTGTTTTCTTCTAAAAGAGAAGAAAAGTAATCAGATCTAGTAGTTTTTAATACATTTCTGTAGGATATGTTACTTTCCCACCATGCAATATGAAATACCTCTAGTTTTGCTTTCCTCCAGCTGCGCTCCATTTTTCGGGCTGCTCTCTTTAGGGTGCGAGTATGCTCATTATACCATGGTGTCAAACTGTTTTCCTTAACCTTCCTTAAGCGTAAAGGAGCAACTGTATTTAAAGTGCTAGAAAAGAGAGAGTCCATAGTTTCTGTTACATCATCAAGTTGTTCTGAGGTTTTGGATATGCTAAGGAATTTGGATACATCAGGAAGATAACTTAAAAAGCAGTCTTTTGTGGTAGAAGTGATGGTTCTTCGATACTTGTAACAAGAAGTAGAATTTACAATTTTGGCTATATGAAGTTTGCACAGAACTAAATAATGATCTGAGATATCATCACTTGGCTGAATAATTTCAACACTATCAACATCAATTCCATGTGACAGTATTAAATCTAGAGTATGATTTCGACAATGAGTAGGTCCTGAAACATGTTGTCTAACACCAATAGAGTTCAGAATGTCTATAAATGCTGAACCCAATGCATCTTTTTCATTATCGACATGGATATTAAAATCACCAACTATTAAAACTTTATCTGCAGCCAGAACTAACTCGGATGTAAAATCACCAAGCTCGTCCAATTGTCTATGAAACCTATGTTATGCTGTGGGCACCACTTAGACATCCAGCCATTGAGTGATGACAATCTGCTATGCATCTCATCACCACGGTAAGCAGGGAGGGGACCAGAGCATATTACAGTGTCTGATATCGTGCTTGCAAGTTCACACACCTCTTTAAAGTTATTTTTAGTGATCTCCGACTGGCGAAGACGAACATCATTAGCGCGGCATGAATAACAATCTTACTGTATTTACGTTTAGCATTTGCCAGCACTTTTAAATTTGCCAAGATGTCAGGTCTGTAAAGTGTCTGGTCTGTAAAAGTAAAGTGTCCCGGTCATGTATAATGCGTAGATTCCTGTTGAATCCTTTTAGGAGTGAAACCGTCGTCATTTCCTGAGTGGAGTGCCCTCTATTGGAGTTTATGGTCACTCCATGATCGTGACGATATATATATATATATATATATATATATATCTATATATATATATATATCTATATATAGATATATAGATCTATATATAGATATATAGATCTATATATAGATATGTATATAAAGATATATATATATATATATATATATATATATATATATATATATATATATATATATATATATATATATCAGGGGTGTAACGATACGCGTATTCGTATTGAACCGTTCGCATTACGCATTATGTACCGAACGGTTCGTTGGACTAATTAATTATATTTGGAAAATAAATAAAAAATTGTGAAATATAATGATATGCGTTCAACAAGGTAGCCCAATAACTCAAACGACATAACAGGCAATGCCCCTGACACCCCCGAAGGAGAAAAAAATACACCAACTTATATGTTTATGTTAGGCTACTCAGTCAGGCGCTCGCTCACTCAGTACGCGCTGAGTGAGCGAGCAGTTCATGCACGGTACGCGGTGGCCAATGCATTTAACAGACCAGAAATAGAAGATCCTCCAATAACCAACAGGTCTGGGGTTTGGGTGCACTTTACCAATCAATCGGGGCATCCAAACAAGCACGGAAATCAAAATGGACTAGTACTGTACTGTGTCGGAATTTCCTGAGCAGTACGATACAATTAACAGGCCTGCACGTTATTAGATAGAAGTACTGTTATAAATAGAACGTATGCACGGGCAGTTTTGAAAACTCCACCTACTTTGCTCTTGGCATAGTGCAGCGCAAATCGCATTGTATCTGAAGGGCAATGCTGAGCCCAGGGTCCAGCGCCACACATACCGCGTCCTGTGTGAAAGACCCTTTAGCCATTTTGAAATGAGCCTTCAGCGCGTACTGAGTGAGCGAGCGCATTAATCTGTAAAGGAAAACACAGGTTTTAAGAACATGCGTAATGTAATTGAGCCCCGTTACAATATTCCTTCACGAGCCCATTTCAGCCAGACCGTGATTCCTGCTTTGTTCCAAAAAACATAAGCCTTATAGAAAACCAATTGAGTCAAAACACACTCAATATAAAGAGTTATAGAGCTCCATATAAAAAGTTACATCTTTGCATTTGTTCATAACTACTACAACAATATAACATTTTAATTTTTTTTTATATAAGGAGCTGTTTTTGTTTTATACAGTATGCTGCTAAGAAAACACCATAGAAGATGGCTAAAGAATAGCTCCATCATTGTTCAATGTAAAAATAAAAAAAATAGTTTGTTAGTTTTAAGAAAACATTTTTTAAAAATCAAGGAAATTTATCTGGCAATTTTTTCATTTTGCTGTATCTAAAACGTACCGAACCGAACCGTGACACCAGTGAATCGTATCGAACCGAACCGTGAATTTTGTGAACCGTTACACCCCTAATATATATATATATGATCAAGATCGACTGATCAAGTCAGACATTCTACAGCCATAATTAGTGATGTTAATACACAGGGAAAATGTGTAACTAATGCTTCGCAAAATACAAACGGGGTAAATAATGTATTTATGTTTTGATTCAAATAGTTAAAATTAAATGTCATCGAAACCCTAACAATACACATTTTTTACAATAGTGCTCTCGTTATAAAGTTAGCCTATATGACAGTAGTTATTAATGTTTTGTTTTTCTGTTTTGAGCTGCGCACACTGAAGATGACCAGTAGAGTGAACATTTGATAGCAGGTTTTTGATCAATGGGATTAAACTCATAATTGAATGTAGAATACGCTTTATTTATACTACATAATGTTAATATTAGGACTAATATGCTTGCTATCTGCAAAAAGAGCCCAAATGCAAATGAACGTGTCTGTGCGGCTCTGAATGTGAACTCCTTTTGTGGATGCGTTCTTCACAAAACAATGTGCAGAAACACGGCAGCTAAACTCTAAAAATACACAGCGTTTTATTATAATGGTGTTCTCATTATAACAGTATGGGTGTGACAGTCCAGTCATAGTTATGTTGGCTTGGCAACAAGCCAACATACTGTTATGCTATTTAAACTTATTTTTATTTTTATTTTATTTATTATGTTGGCTTGGCAACAAGCCAACATACTGTTATGCTATTTAAACTTATTTTTATCTTTATTTTCTTTTTCTTTATTATTATTCTTCTGGGGAAAAAATTCTAAACGCTACTCCTCCTAGGGCTTTAAAGCCACAAGCCCCAAACTCGGCAGACACCTGCGGGATAGAGGGGTGGTGTGTGCTATATCTTTTCAGAGTGATCAGACTTAAAGTTTTTTTTTTTTAATTTTTAAATGTAAAAATTCATTACCCATAGACTTACATTGTCTGAGAAAAATTGCGCCCCTACAGTTGCAATGAGATTTAGGGGAGGAGAGCAGTCAGACGAGAGAAGAATCGCTGCTGCTCAGCTCAGGCTGTCTACACGGAGCCGACAACAAGCGAATTCATTCTTATTTAAGACCTTTTAAAAACGCGATTGCACGCAATCCACATGTTAGAACACACCAAGAGCTAAATTCAGATGTTTCTGAACTGTTTAAAGTAATAACATGATATATTCGCGGCAGCCAACTGCTCGCGAGCTGGCGATGTATTTCTCTGAACACTTGAAGTCCACAGATAATTTACAGCCTTTCACATTAAAACACTGCAGCGAAACGGCACAATACAATTAGAAGAATATATTATACACATGAAAATGAGTGTTTATATGTGCTTGTGAGATTTTCTCTGTCAGGCTGAACGTCACAGCGAGCTCGCGATGTATTTCTTTGAACACTTGAAGTACACATTTACAGCCTTTCACGTTAAAACACTGGAGCGAAACGGCACAAAACAATTAGAATAATATATTATATGGTTTTAAAGTAGTGTAAGGGAAACAGGTCAATTTAGCTCAAAGGGAGTCATTTAAGATTTTAAAGGGAATTTGAACAGAATCACTGTTTCACGGCTGGTCAGTGAACGAGCCGTTTAACATCAAATCTGCGCTGGATACTAATATCCAAACTATAGTGAAACACTATCAATTAGCACAGTAACAAGATCGGCAGTTTAAGACATTAACTTGTAAGCACAAAACACAAGATACTTCTCTTTTCAATATGAATAAGGCTTTATTAGATAAATCTAAGACATATAAACTAATCTAACACATAAACGCATGCACACACACATTCACACAAGTTGCAGGAAGATGGAAAGTTAGGGAAAGATGAGTTTAAGAGAATGGAAATATGGAATCCCAAGTTCACAGCAATACGTTAAATTGCATAGACATGAACAACCATCAATCACGTAATTAGCCCTCGCATTGAGTTCCTCAGTGAGGTTAAAATTATATTAGATACACCAGCAAAGGTCACAGTCTGGAGGTAATGTTACTTGCGTCTCCTGTGTAAGAAGGAGCCTCGGTGAAAGGGCTATCCCGAGGTCGTTGATTGGCTGGAAGTTCAGTCGCTGAAGTGACGTCTTAGGAGGCCCGTGGTTGTTGGGCGTTGGCTGAAGGTGCAGAGTTGTGTGGCTGGTTGGAGTTGAAACGCGCAGACGAGGTCGACGTTACAAAACTTAACTCAGAACACGAAACTCTCAAACGGAAAAGAAAAGAAATAAAGTTTGACGAGACTAGGTTGTGTTCCTTCTCATTGTGACTAAGTAGCAGCAGGCGTGTGCAGGCTGAAGTATGCTGGAACCGCGCTCACAGAACAGTGATGGTTAAACAGCATGGCTAGAGGCTAAAGCTAGGTAGCAAAGCTACAAGCTAAAAGCTAAGAGCAGGCTAAAATGACTAATAGCAGCAGCATAGCTAGGGACTACAGGCAGACTAAAAAGCAAGATTTCATGGTGTCCAAAGTATTTAAAGAGGCCTGTTGGCCACGCCTCAAATATTGTCTTGACCAATCAGATATTGTCTTGGCTCGGGGGTATCCTAAATCATTTGTTTATCTTACCAAGCATGTGGTCCGAATGTTCCTGCTCTGGCAGGGTCTAATTTTCGACATGATTCCTATAACACGATTATGATATATTTTACAAATAAATGATTGTCAGGACAATATCAAGCAAGAAAATACAATCACACACATATCAAACACTACTATGTACCCTTCAGCTATACCATAGTTATTTAAAAAACATACACAATAAGTGATTATAACATGATAGTCAAATGTGTGGGTTACACATAAATTTATATAGAGTGATGCGATGGACTGATTCATTTATGAGTCTTTTTGAGTTCATTCTGGTCCATAGATATGTACAAAAGCAGTTTCTTTGGCATTCTCTGGCAAAGGACTTTTCTGTGAAGATAGAGGTTTAAAGCCCTTCCCCCCCTTAGGAATTTCAGTCTGGTTCTGCTAGGTGGGGGGGGGGGAACTCTCATGTAAGTGTGCAGTACTCTCATGGGTTTTCATGTGATGTCCAGCGTTGCATTTCAATTATGAACAACATAATTTGACAATCTCTTCTTCGAATTGAAATTGTAAATAATTGCTCTAGTGGTGTTAATGTTCAAAGCTGTTGTGTGAACAAGTTGGTCATCTTGCTTGGTTCTTGTGGCACTCAAACTGATTTACGACTTCCTGAGGAATTCAGCTCTCGTGTTTCAATGCATACAGCTTTGATAGACTCTTTAATTTGTCTGGTTCGACTCATTTCTGTTACAGTAGTTTTGGCCACTGTCACGCTGGTCTTAGCTGGTTTCTAACTGAATCATCAGGCTGAACGTCACAGTGAGCTCGCGATGTATTTCTCTGAACACTTGAAGTACACATTTACAGCCTTTCACATTAAAACACTGCAGCGAAACGGCACAAAACAATTAGAAGAATATATTATACACATGAAAATGAGTGTTTATATGTGCTTGTGAGATTTTCTCTGTCAGGCTGAACGTCACAGCGAGCTCGCGATGTATTTCTCTGAACACTTGAAGTCCACATTACAGCCTTTCACATTAAAACACGGCAGCGAAACTGCACAAAACAATTAGAATAATATATTATATGGTTTTAAAGTAGTTTTGGCCACTGTCACGCTGGTCTTAGCTGGTTTCTAACTGAATCATCAGGCTGAACGTCACAGTGAGCTCGCGATGTATTTCTCTGAACACTTGAAGTACACATTTACAGCCTTTCACATTAAAACACTGCAGCGAAACGGCACAAAACAATTAGAAGAATATATTATACACATGAAAATGAGTGTTTATATGTGCTTGTGAGATTTCTCTGTCAGGCTGAACGTCGCAGCGATTGCTCAGCGTTGCATAACATGGTAAAGTAGGGAGCTACACTGAGACCAAAAGGCTCGCATGCATCACTGATTATTTTTGTACCTACTTATGTGTTATGCTATGATTTAATATGACCATTTATTAAAACAGAAATGTGTATTTTAAGAATACGTTTTATAACGTGCTCCGAGCATTCAACACATCAAGTTGGCTTCAGCCCAGCGCTGCGGGAAACTGAACTGAGCAGTTGGTGACTCGCGTGTGCACGAGAGACAGCCGTGCGTCTCGCGGAGAGGGACAGCAAAACTGAACCGAGCTCTCGTTCAGGACGTTCACTTCCTCCTGGACCTGAACAAACGCAGCTTAAATAAACAGAAAAAAAGAGCGAAAAGCGAAAGAGCTCAATTCAGCAGCGCGGTGTTCTGGTATTCAGGGAGCAAGCAGAGACGCGTCTCAAAGTCTTCTTGCTTTTGTACCGACAATAAATACATACAAAATATGTCGAAATACCCGTCTTGGAAAGTGTGTTCGATAAAGTATGTGGTTATGTCTTAAGTGAAAGTAAAGAGTTGCAAAAAAATCGGATGTTTATCATTATAATGGATGCGTTTGTCTCTTAAAGGGACCGCGCCTAATTTACTAGCTCTGCTGTCAGAGTCTTTAATGTATGAAAATGAAAGTAAATCACTCACTGCTCTTGATTGAATTACTTTGTAGTTTTAACAAGAATTTATCCAAAGTCAATCCAAAAATCAGATAGAATTGTTTTACTAGTGGGTGCAGGCCACTAGTTCATTTATGTAAGTGAGAATGGCAAAATAGTGATCTGTGAAATATTATACCCAAAAATTCTTTATACTGTAGGCTACCAGTGAAATTGATTAAAAAAATAATAATAATTAGGGACCTGACCATGTTTTGCTTAAGTGTTTCTTTCTTTAACTGCTAATGCAACCTTTTCACACCACAGACTGAACCAAATTAAGCATTGCTTGCTTGGTAACTGTTCAACAAAGTATTGATAGTTGTGTAAATATTGTCATACTGACAGTTGTCTGAAGTTTTGGTTGATTCCATTACATATCTTTTTATCAAAGTTATCCGAAATTATCAAGATGAATTTGTTCTGAGTTATTGTCATATTTTATTACCAATTTCTAAACTACAGCAAATAAACTGTGATAATGTGAGAAATGTTGAAGGTGTCTGAATACATTTTGGTTTGATTGTGTATTTTATTTTACAGTGAAGACTATGCAGTGCTATTTTAAATTAACAAAAACAAACTTAAAAAATGTAAACATTATGTAAATAGCACAAATAAATAAATAGAATGAACATACAGTACAAAATTAAAAATTTTTAAACAGGGCCCACTGTACAACCTGCACCGCGGCCCCTCTAACCCCAGCTACAAGACAGAGCAATGCACTGTGTCTACTGTAAGAAATAGAACAAGGCATGTGGTTTAAAAGATGGCAAGTAAAACAAAAAGCACATCTGTATGCATAATTTTTTATAAACTTTCATAAAACTCAATATAGTAATTATGCAAAAACGATCATCTCCTAAGTACCATTAAATTTGATCATATTTTAATAGTATTTCCAATATATTTATCAAGTTATCACACATTACTGAAAAAGTGAAGAAGGGACACTATGATAGCTATCTATTTTCATGTTGTGCATATAATAGTACTCACAAAAGGACTAATAATTTACTTTAAAAGATACATGTCCATTCTGTAATTGCATCATCTATACAAACCATTGTGCTTGGACCCCTTATGATCACCTTGATTTAAAATGCATTGTTTCAGTTATCTTGTGTGTCGTTGCCCACAACGCGATGGTGACAGGACTGTGAAATAGCAAACACGAGAAAAATAGGCATGACTTATTTCACATCCAGCTAGACAACCCTGTCGTAGCTGTTATCATAGCCCAGACTTTTTATTAAAAAAGAAAACAGCAAGGGACCATGGAAAAAGACTGTTGCAGGTGTATTTTTTTATGGTATTATTATTATTATTTTTTTTTTTGCAGCTGGGCAGCTCAAGAATGTTGGGCACACAAGTACTGTGGCTCTTTTGCCCCAAGATGGCCAAGCCAACATCAAAGTTAGTTCACTAACTTTTAATTCTAGTTAATAATATGCTTTTTTGTTTGACCTGCTCGTGAAATCATGTGAAATCAGACATTTGAGCGCTCATGTATAGACATAATGGCATAATCAATAACACCCTGCAAATTATTTTCAATTAATATACAATTATTTGATAATAAACTTAAAAAAATAAAATATTATTATTATTATAAAAAATGCTATTGTTATTTTAATCTAAACTTTCAGAATTTACAAACTGAAAATTGGCCACCTTTTATTTTGGCGGGTTGCCAGCAAGTAAATACATGGATTTCCGGGTTTAGCGCTGCCGTCTGTAGAGCGTCAGTGAATGAAATGTCACAGTTTTGAATTGTGCTTTGAAAACGGTAGCGGATAGCCTGGATTTATGTTTTCAATTTGAAAAAAAATCTTGTACAGTAAAGTTTGTAGATCTAAAATGGTAATTGCGCATTAACAGCAGTATGCAAACGTGCCTTCTGAACTTATTTACACAGCACATTTCTTATTTTGGTCATGCGAACTTGCATGCCGCGGTGGTATTACCCATTCTGGTTGTCTACCTACTGCATATAATTGTGTATATAAAATATATACATTTTACTAGGGCTGTGACGGTGATAAAGTGATGCTTAAAAATGTTTACCCAGTTTCCCTATTAAATTAGTAAAAGTCATTAAATCTGAAGCAAAAAAAGTCAATTGTGTATTCTCAGCTTTTAACAATATACCAAAAATAAATAATTTTACTTTTATTTCAGAGTACATTGAAGAAAAAGAGGAAAATGAAGAATCAAATAATCAAGAGAAGCAGCATGCATGTGATCAATGCAGTAAAATGTTTTTATGGGCTTCACTTCTGAAGAAACACTTGAAAGTTCATGCAAAGAAGAAGCCACATTCATGTCATTTGTGTGGTAAGAGTTTTTTGCATCTACAAAGTTTGAAAGAACATCAGAAAATACATGCTGGTGTGAGAGAGTACATGTGCTTTGGGTGTGAAAAGACTTTTAGTTCAGTGAGCAGTTTAAAACTGCACGAGAGGATTCACACTGGAGAGAAACCTTACAAGTGTTCACACTGTGACTGGAGATTCAGTCATCTATCAAATCTGAAAAGACACGAGAGGATTCACACTGGAGAGAAACCTTACAAGTGTTCACACTGTAACAAGAGATTCAGTGATTCGACACTTCTGAAAACACATGAGAGGATCCACACTGGAGAGAAACCTTACAAGTGTTCGCACTGTGACAAGCGATTCATTCAGTCAGCAGAGCTGAAAACACATGAGAGGATCCACACTGGAGAGAAACCTTACAAGTGTTCACACTGTGACAAGAGATTCAGTAATTCGACACGTCTGAAAACACATGAGAGGATCCACACTGGTGAGAAACCTTACAAGTGTTCACATTGTGACAAGAGATTCAGTGATTCAACACATCTGAAAACACATGAGAGGATCCATACTGGAGAGAAACCTTACAAGTGTTCACACTGTGACAAGCGATTCTTTCAGTCAGCAGAGCGGAAAACACATGAGAGGATCCACACTGGAGAGAAACCTTACAAGTGTTCACACTGTGACAAGAGATTCCGTATTACATTGAGTCTGAAAAGACATGAGCGGACCCACACTGGAGAGAAACCTTACAAGTGTTCACACTGTGACAAGAGATTCAGTGTTACATCGAGTCTGAAAAGACATGAGAGCATTCACACTGGAGAGAAACCTTACAAGTGTTCACACTGTGACTGGAGATTCATTCGTACAGGAAATCTGAAAAGACATGAGATGATTCACACTGGAGAGAAACCTTACAAGTGTTCACACTGTGACAAGAGATTCAGTGATTCAACATGTCTGAAAACACATGAGAGGATCCACACTGGAGAGAAACCTTACAAGTGTTCACACTGTGACAAGAGATTCAGTGATTCGACACGTCTGAAAACACATGAGAGGATCCACACTGGAGAGAAACCTTACAAGTGTTCACACTGTGACAAGAGATTCAGTGATTCGACATGTCTGAAAACACATGAGAGGATCCACACTGGAGAGAAACCTTACAAGTGTTCACACTGTGACAAGAGATTCAGTGTGTCATCAAGTCTGAAAACACATGAGAGGATTCACACTGGTGAGAAACCTTATAAATGTTCACACTGTGACAAGAGATTCAGTCGTTCAGGAAATCTGAAAACACATGAGAGGATTCACACTGGATAGAAAGCACATCACCGCAATGTACGTGAGAAGTGTTCCTTTATGTCATCTGTTACACACAGTCATACAAAAAACAATCACAGTAAGGCCCCGTACACGCGGAGACACATTTAGTTGTATATGTAAATATTTTGTATGGTATATGTGTTTCGTCCAGACGGATCCAGCATTTTGGGAGAGTGAATTCATTTTTTTTTTAACCGGGTCCCAGAGTGGATAAATCTGAAAATGACACCTTTTTTGCTTTTAATAATAATAATAATAATAATTCTTTACATTTATATAGCGCTTTTCTAGACACTCAAAGCGCTTTACATAGACAGGGGGTATCTCCTCATCCACCACCAGTGTGCAGCATCCACCTGGATGATGCGACGGCAGCCATATTGCGCCAGAACGCCCACCACACACCAGCTTACTGATGGAGAGGAGACAGAGTGATGAAGCCGATCAGTAGACATGGGGATTGTTAGGAGGCCATGATGGTCAGAGGCCAATGGGCGAATTTAGCCAGGATGCCGAGGTCACACCTCTACTCTTTCCGAAAGACATCCTGGGATTTTTAATGACCACAGAGAGTCAGGACCTCGGTTTAACGTCTCATCCGAAGGCGGATATATGGATTGGCAGATTGTGTTCTGCCAATCCATATATTTTGTTAAACAATGATATCATCACCCCACGTCTCTACTATAGTCAGACACCGCTACATCATGTAACACCAACAACAATGGAGGACTACATGTTTGTGTTCATGCTGCAGAAGCTACTGAGCCTATTAGCTTGACTTAACTTACTAGTAGAGCTGCACGATATTGGAAAAAAACAACACACATCGTGATAATTTTTCTCGGCAATGTATATTGCGATATGGAAAAAAATCACCAGATGACTTTAACAGCTCTATTTGGGGAAAAAAAATTAATGATTGGGGTGATTTTGTAGGTGAATAAATCAGTTAAGAAAATTAAAACATAGATAAATATGATAGAAAAATGGTAAAATGAAATAAAAAAGTGCTTTATATTCTTCAGTCAAACTGTTACTGTTGGTTACAGTTAAGTCTTATACATTACTGCTGCGTTACATTGCTGACAGAATGCAGTGTTTATAATCTAGAGATTGTAAAGAGGATGTAGCTCACGCACTGTCAAGTCAAGTGCCAGTGGATTACAGACTTGCTCCCGCGAGACCCGATGCAACAGAGAGCGGCGCGGGACAAGACATGTGTGTGTGCAGGATGCAGGAAAATAAAAAAAGAAGTATCTAAACATAAAAAATCTAAAACAAATAAATTGTTATTCATCTATTACACAAAAGCAAAATGAACTCATATAAAATATAAACAATTGACAGGTGCAAGCATATGCAGAGCTTCTATTTAGGCTATAACAGGGATTGGTTTGTTGCACGATAAGATTGATGCAAGATACTGATCCAAAAGCACACCTTTTGTGAATAAAAGTTTAATTTTGGCTAAAGCGAGTTTGTCGTTTTTGCTGTTTTCATTTAAAATAAAACATTGAACCACAAACTAAGCATTTCTTTTAAAAGGGGGAAAATACCTTATTTATTTTGGTTACAATATCCATCTTATTCGTTTTTGTTAATAAAATTTAGATCTTTAAATGCCAATGGGAATTTGTACCATTGTACTATTTTATGGCTTATGTGTTTTAATTAATGGGCTAACAATGAACCACAAACTACTATAGTTTAAAAAAAAGAGGAAATCCAAAGACCTTTTAATTTTTTTGTGTAACAATGCAGATAAAACATTTTCCTTATA